>NW_022170819.1:20414643-20427039 GCF_008802855.1 Photinus pyralis
GATAGAACAACGTGTCTTCATTATTAAAGAATATTTCAAAAATAGTGAAAGCTTGGCGGCTGCAGTTCGAAAATTTCATACAAAATATGGTCGGAATAGTTCCTTTTCTTTTTAAAATTACGAATTTTATTAGAAAATTTGATTTATATGTATAGTAGTCCTCCATTGCGGGGGTTGTAATTTTTGAAGTACATCAAATATTTGTATTTCGTTAATCGATTATACATAAATGATCCCTAAGCAACCCTCCATTTGCACTCTAAGGCTAAAGTTCCTTTTCGTTTTAAAATTACGAATTTTATTAGAAAATTCTGACTTATATGTATTGTAGTCATCGATTGCGGGGGTTGTAATTTTTGAAGTACATCAAATATTTGTATTTCGTTACTCGATTATACATAAATGATCCCTAATCAACCCTCCAATTGCAATCTAAGGCTAAAGTTCCTTTTCGTTTTAAAATTAAGAATTTTATTAGAAAATTTAGTCTTATATGTATAGTAGCCCTCGATTTCGGGGGTTGTAATTTTTGAAGTACATCAAATATTTGTATTTCGTTAATCGATTATGTATAAATGATCCCTAAGCAACCCTCCAATTGCACTCTAAGGCTAAAGTTCCTTTTCGTTTTAAAATTACGAATTTTATTAGAAAGTTTAGACTTATATGTATAGTAGTCATCGATTTCGGGGGTTGTAATTTTTGTAGTACATCAAATATTTGTAATTCGTTAATCGATTATACATAAATGATCTCTAAGCAACCCTCCAATTGCACTCTAAGGCTAAAGTTCCTTTTCTTTTTAAAATTACGAATTTTATTAGAAAATTTGATTTATATGTATAGTAGTCCTCCATTGCGGGGGTTGTAATTTTTGAAGTACATCAAATATTTGTATTTCGTTAATCGATTATACATAAATGATCCCTAAGCAACCCTCCATTTGCACTCTAAGGCTAAAGTTCCTTTTCGTTTTAAAATTACGAATTTTATTAGAAAATTCTGACTTATATGTATTGTAGTCATCGATTGCGGGGGTTGTAATTTTTGAAGTACATCAAATATTTGTATTTCGTTACTCGATTATACATAAATGATCCCTAATCAACCCTCCAATTGCAATCTAAGGCTAAAGTTCCTTTTCGTTTTAAAATTAAGAATTTTATTAGAAAATTTAGTCTTATATGTATAGTAGCCCTCGATTTCGGGGGTTGTAATTTTTGAAGTACATCAAATATTTGTATTTCGTTAATCGATTATGTATAAATGATCCCTAAGCAACCCTCCAATTGCACTCTAAGGCTAAAGTTCCTTTTCGTTTTAAAATTACGAATTTTATTAGAAAGTTTAGACTTATATGTATAGTAGTCATCGATTTCGGGGGTTGTAATTTTTGTAGTACATCAAATATTTGTAATTCGTTAATCGATTATACATAAATGATCTCTAAGCAACCCTCCAATTGCACTCTAAGGCTAAAGTTCTTTTTCGTTTTAAAATTACGAATTTTATTAGAAAATTTAGACTTATATGTATAGTAGTCATCGATTTCGGGGGTTGTAATTTTTGAAGTACATCAAATATTTGTATTTCGTTAATCGATTATACATAAATGATCCCTAAGCAACCCTCCAACTGCACTTTAAGGCTAAAGTTCCTTTCGTTTTAAAATTACGAATTTTATTAGAAAATTTAGACCTCGTATGTATAGTAGTCCTCGATTGCGGGGGTTGTAATTTTTGAAGTACATCAAATATTTGTATTTCGTTAATCGATTATACACAAATGATCTCTAAGCAACCCTCCAATTGCACTCTAAGGCTAAAGTTCCTTTTCGTTTTAAAATTACGAATTTTATTAGAAAATTTAGACTTATATGTATAGTAGTCCTCGATTGCGGGGGTTGTAATTTTTGAAGTACATCAAATATTTGTATTTCGTTACTCGATTATACATAAATGATCCCTAATCAACCCTCCAATTGCAATCTAAGGCTAAAGTTCCTTTTCGTTTTAAAATTAAGAATTTTATTAGAAAATTTAGTCTTATATGTATAGTAGCCCTCGATTTCGGGGGTTGTAATTTTTGAAGTACATCAAATATTTGTATTTCGTTAATCGATTATGTATAAATGATCCCTAAGCAACCCTCCAATTGCACTCTAAGGCTAAAGTTCCTTTTCGTTTTAAAATTACGAATTTTATTAGAAAGTTTAGACTTATATGTATAGTAGTCATCGATTTCGGGGGTTGTAATTTTTGTAGTACATCAAATATTTGTAATTCGTTAATCGATTATACATAAATGATCCCTAAGCAACCCTCTAATTGCACTCAAAGGCTAAAGTTCTTTTTCGTTTTAAAATTACGAATTTTATTAGAAAATTTAGACTTATATGTATAGTAGTCCTCGATTGCGGGGGTTGTAATTTTTGAAGTACATCAAATATTTGTATTTCGTTAATCGATTATACACAAATGATCCCGAAGCAACCCTCCAATTGCACTCTAAGTCTAAGGTTCCTTTTCGTTTTAAAATTACGAATTTTATTAGAAAATTTAGACTTATATGTATAGTAGTCATCGATTTCGGGGGTTGTAATTTTTGAAGTACATCAAATATTTGTATTTCGTTAATCGATTATACATAAATGATCCCTAAGCAACCCTCCAACTGCACTCTAAGGCTAAAGTTCCTTTCGTTTTAAAATTACGAATTTTATTAGAAAATTTAGACCTCGTATGTATAGTAGTCCTCGATTGCGGGGGTTGTAATTTTTGAAGTACATCAAATATTTGTATTTCGTTAATCGATTATACACAAATGATCTCTAAGCAACCCTCCAATTGCACTCTAAGGCTAAAGTTCCTTTTCGTTTTAAAATTACGAATTTTATTAGAAAATTTAGACTTATATGTATAGTAGTCCTCGATTGCGGGGGTTGTAATTTTTGAAGTACATCAAATATTTGTATTTTGTTAATCGATTATGTATAAATGATCCATAGGGAACCTGCCATTTGCGCTCTAAGGATTTGATTGAGGCAAATCCAGAATATGCTCGACGTGCAAACGGCAAAAAAGTTATGGTTTCATTTGGTTCTAACAGGGGATAGCAAATGAAGGCTAGGGATCTATTTGATCTATAGCATCAAATTTAGATCATTTTGCTGTCATACTGAGATTACTGTACGTTCTTGAATATTGTTTTAAAATCTTTGTATTGGAATAATCAGAGAAATAGTTTTTGTCTTCGATGTGGCATATTTTGGTGGTGTGGTCTCAGTCCTAAGGAATGAAAAGAGTAGCGAATTAATTATTTTAAAATAACAATGAATTGTTTGAGTTCTTAGGTACGCCTATTTGGTGTAAAAAGGAGAAATGAATGAATGAATCTGTGCTAGGCTGTCAAGGTAAACAGAATAAGTGCCTTATTTTCAAAAATAAGTACTTCCCAAAATAGGTCTTTTGCTGAGATTCCTTTAATTCGCCTAATTACAAACGGTTGTTCAATTGCAAGATAATCTTAAGGAATTTAAGTCACTGAATTTTCATGAGAAATTGCGCCGAATTTGAAATCGCGAAAAATTCTTTTCCAATAACTTCGGGCAAGGTCAAATCTACTAATAGGCCTCATGCTCAATTAATTAGCATGCAAGAACACTCCCACTTGAATACCTACAACTATCTTGTAAATAAATATCATTTCAATGTTTAGGTCAGTCTATTCGCAAGTTAGTCGGAAAGATCAGATCGGCAAGTGCGGAACGCAAAGCTCGCCAGCAGCAGCAGCGAACGAAAAGGTCACCTTCGCCGTCGTATAAGCAGGGCCACGTTATCGATAACATACACGAATCGCAAAACGGCCACCACATGGAAAACGGCCGACGCGAAAATTCGCCTGGGCCAGTTCACCGATACTACCTGGGAGAGGATCCTTTCGGCGGCAGCATTTACGGGCGTGAGAATAAGTACGATGGGGTAAGACCGGCGCGCTCGACAAGAAAGCAGTACATACAGCAACCGGAAGAATATAGGTATTTATCTTCTTTTTTCCTTTATTTAAAAAAATCGCGTCTGAGTCATGATTCCTATTAACCTTGAATTATTAAACGAGAATAACTAGTCGAACTTCGCGTAGAGGATAAGTGCAATAACCATCGTCGGTTTTGAATATCAATGAAAAATTCCTTTCGCAGATGAGGGTTGGTATAGTAATTAGTCGATCGATTTCGTAATTCTCCTAAACCTTCTCACGCCAAATTAATTTGTAAATGAAGCGCGAAGCAAACATGTTTTTAATGCTCTATTACCATGTATAGATGATCGCCATCGTCAAGGACTACGCAGTTTTTGCGTTATGAAACTACTAAGCGGCTTAGAGTAGATTAAATAGGAGGTGATCTTATCTAAAGCGCTGAAGATCATCGTCAGTTGCCTCAAAAATCTAGAGTTCGAAAACCCTGATGAGATACAAGGCACGTCAGTCCTCCCATTGTTTATTAAATTCAATGATGCATTTTTATATTTTGAACTTTGTGTAGAAACAGAGTACATTCACCCCAAAAGCTTACTACCTAATCTTAGTCTACAAGAATTTCCCAAATTGGATTTACCTAAACTTTACTACACGTCCAATTACTATGCTCAATGTTTTGAAATTGGCCAAATCACTCAAATTATACCAACATTTGGGATTCAGGAACAAAAAAATCACTGGGTCTGCATAATACTCTTCCGTTCCCGGGCCACCCTTATTAATTTATAATCAATCAGCAAAATTCACAGAGTCCCAAAAATGATCGCTAAACAACCCTTCAATTGCACTCTAAGGACAAAGTTCCTCTTCGTTTTAAAATTACGAATTTTATTAGAAAATTTAGACTTATACATATATGTATAGTAGTCCTCGATTGCGGGGGTTGTAAATAGTCTATAGCTTTTGATTGAGAAGTCTGATCGAAAAAGTACGAATTGTTTTGGATTCTACGCACCAAAATTAGTAAGAAAAAGTGTTTTCCCGAGAAATTTTGGTGCAGTCGATTTTTGGTAAAAAAGGAAGGTTATACACTGCCTTTTTTTGAGGCCCGAAAAAAAAATTGTTTCAGATCGACCCGGAAAAAAATTTTCTTATAGAATGTGGCCGTAGAATCCATAATTTCAAACAGTTCCAAGATTGGGCTACTAGTTCAAAAGTTACAGCCCTTTGAATTTTCTTTCGAATTTGGTTTCTAGTCTTATGTAATTTTTGTAGTATATACCTCGGTATATACATCAAATATTTGTATTTCGTTAATCGATTTTATATAAATGATCCCTAAGTAACCCTCCAATTGTACTTTAAGGACAAAGTTCCTTTTCGTTTTAAAATTACCAATTTTATTAGAAAATTCCACTTATATGTATAATAGTCCTCGATTGCGGGGGTTGTAATTTTTGTAGTACATCAAATATTTGTATTTCGTTAATTGATTATGTATAAATGATCCCTAAGCGACCCTCCAATTGCACTCTAATGCCATATTGTTTTTCTTGTAGCTAGCGTGGTGAAAGTACACATATAGCTTCACAAAAAATAAAAACCTCCTGAAATTTCAAATTTGAGTATTCAAAAGAGTTGTGCTTATTATGAAAAATTCTTTACGAAGATAGGTATGCAATTTTCCGGAAAATTGTGGAGTGAAAAATTTTGTTTTTGTTTTTTCACTCTAATTGTTTAAAATATTAAATATACGGAAAAAAGTTTCAATTAAAATTTGTAGCTGATGCATTTATCTACAAAATTTGCCTGAAAAGTTTTTCTGTAACTTGAAAAGTGTACGAGATATAATTGATTTCAGCAGAAGTCGATTCGTGGGTGCGCGCGAACGTCCCGTTTATTAAAGGCTTGATTTAAAAGTTAATAATTTGAAGGTTGTGATGCACTGAAAAAATAATAACGAAACGTTGGGAGATCCTATTCATTATTTTTATCGAGAAAATGCCGACAAAAATATAATTTTTGAAAATGGTGTTAAATACCTTTTACATATATATAAAGCTCCAACAAAAGTTCAAAGTCTAAATGAACTTAGTTGATACATAATGTTGTTAAAAAAAAGCAGTAAATTTGGCCACTCTTTCACCTACATCGGACGCTGCAAGACAACATGTTTTTAGAGTGTATTATCAGATTCAACAATGGTTATCTTCTAAAATTTCTCCTGAATCCTGGGGTTGGCAAAAACAAGATATTTTAATGCCTATAAAAATGAAGCAAGCCCTTGAAATTTTAAATATGATCTTTTGTAACTGCAAAACTGGTTGTAAAAAGGCTTGCGGCTGTAGAAAAGCTAAGCTCCCTTGTTCACCTGCATGTGGTCACTGTCAAACGGGAAATTGTACTAATTTAGAAGAAAAACAGCGTAGATATTGACGAAGATGAAGATAATGATGACTTCGACGATCAAACAACTACAAATGGTGATAATCAAGACACTCAAGGTTCACATTTTGCGGATAACTTCAGTGAAGATGAAAATGATATTGAGTTATATTTGAGCTCGGAAGACGAATGATACTGATTGATTTCTATATGATTAATAAATGAAAACTCTACGTTTCTACGTGTCATTGTTTATTTACTATCTTAAAATTAAAAACTTGAAAATTGATTATGTTTAAAAATACTCTTAGGAAAATTTGGTATATTTCAAAAGATATCAGAAAACTTCAGACAAATTTTATAGATAAATGCATTGGCTATAATTTTTGATTTGAACATTTTTCTGTATTTTCATTATTTAAACAATTAGAGTGAAAAAACAAATAACAAAATTTTCGACCAAAGTTCTTCCGAAAAATTGCTTACATAAATTGGTAAAGATTTTCTCATATTAAGCACAATCCTTTTAACTACCTAAGTTTGAATTTCCAAAAGGGTTTTACTTTTTGCTGCATTTTACGGATATTTTGTGTACTTTGACCAGGCTAAGAAGGGATGACATTAAACTTCTTGGGAGAGTTGGAGCACAGTTCTCTTTGGATACGCATTTGGAATGGCGAATGCATTCACGGAACCCCTTTTGCATTTACCCCAAGGTACTAATTCTAAATTCTGAAAACCGTGGTTTCTTACCTCAAGTGCTTTTGTCTTTTGGATTATGATCTACATTCTACATTACCTACGATTACTCCAAATATTCATTTGTACTAGCTTAACAACGCTTCATATACTTTATATTAATTTGTTTACTGATATTAGTTACCGTTGCTTTGTAAATTAGTTTTTGAAGTTACCGACTTTGCCCGAAGCCAATATCTGCAATTTTTAGTTACCTACGTTATTTTATTTACTCCGAAAAAATTGTTCATACTACCTGATTTACATTCTAAATTAATTAGATTGCATTGCTGTTGTATAGAAAGTTAGTTGCTTGTGCATCGTAAAGCAGTTTGTTCTTGCATAACGCCACGTTAATGCTTTTATATATATATATATAATCATCGATCGTAGGATAAATCCGTGGTCGAGTCAAAATTTTGCTTCTGGTTAGTTAACGTAAGTTGAATTATTGATTCTGATTGAGTATTAGTTACGGTTTAATATTCGATTGTCTAGGGTTAAACGTTAGAATTGCTTTCGCAATATATTAAGTGCCGCGCTATTCACTACCCCTTTTATTAGTTTGATTGTGTTGTTATCTATTACTGAATGGCAGAAGGCGCTCTTATGAGCTCACAAGGTTGCGACCTGTAGTCAAAAGGTAATTTTTTGACGTAGGTTTGATGATTCTTACTTCTTATGATCCAAAGAATGATCTCGTGCTGCATTTTCAAGTGGAACTAAATAGCGTTAATTAAGAAGATGAAATACGATATAAACGCCAGATATCTTAGCTCGAAAAATTTCCGAAACCCATTAAGAAACAAAACCCCATAAAATAAACAACGCACACACCTTCCACAGTTGCAATGCATGTGAGCAATTTATTCTTTCAAGGTCTAACAAAACCACTTGACAGAACAGCTTCCTAGCTCAAACCATATATTTAAAAAAAAAACGTTTTTGACATTCTTACTTACAGTCTTTATAATTATTAGAAAGTGAACACAAAACCTTCCCCATACACTTGGATTAATCTTTAATTGTAATGCGACATGTTTCGGCTAACAAGCCATCATCAGGCCTAAAATGTTGTATGATTACAAATTTGTCTCACAAGAGTGATAAAACTTACAAGATGTTTTAATATCCGAACGGCTTCGAAATATTAATAATACAAGTTAAAAATTAATCGACCCTGACGGGGACGAAGAATTGAGCAAGTTTAAAGATCGAGAGTCCTGAAGGGAAGCTCCCGATCTTTAAACTTGCTCAATGCTATAACATTTTAGGCCTGATGATGGCTTGTTAGCCGAAACATGTCGCATTACAATTAAAGATTATTCCAAGTGTATGGGGAAGGTTCTGTGTTCACTTTCTAATAATTATTATACAACCCCATTTCGAGTTCAACAGAGATTGGACACCAAAATTAATTACAATCTTTATGCCTAATGCTAAAATTTTAACGAAATCAAAATAACGGCTTTGCCGTTTTTTGTAATATAACCTAGCAGAATTTTTGTAGGTTGTACACAGAAAATGAAAGTCTTTCGAATAATTTAATGAAAAAAGTTCGATGCCGTTGCGGCGATCCAAAATTGTTTGTTTAAATCTGGCCCGTTATTTTTCGTTTTCGTATGGCTAATAAATGCATATCAAAAATTTGAGCAAGATCCATACGATATACAGACGGAGAAAATGTTATTCTTTAAAAGCTGCATGAACTTTTGGCATGTCCAAAAAACGGCGATCGCAATTGCCACTTGGATCAAGCTAAAAAATGTGACAAGAGAAATTTTGAATTTTATTATTAGGCCACATATGAGTATGGTGATCTATGTAAATAAACCTTTTTTTTCTTATTGTGTAACCGCCTTATTTCTAAGTTCCTCGACTATTTTGC
This sequence comes from Photinus pyralis, assembly GCF_008802855.1. Lineage (NCBI taxonomy): Eukaryota > Metazoa > Arthropoda > Insecta > Coleoptera > Lampyridae > Photinus > Photinus pyralis. The sequence goes on from NW_022170819.1 coordinate 20,423,633, forward strand.
TATGTGAACTGATAGAATGATACACTGTAAAATCAAATTTCGACTGGATAGCTTTTCTGCGAGTTTGTCAGGGAGTCGAAGCCCAAGGATGAAGTTTTTTGGACGTTAACTTCCAATGTTTATCGATTGAAAGCGATTCCACGACTAAACACGCAAATTCCCTTTAAAATCCCTTTCTAGTTTTATTAGCACAAATAATTTCTTTACGCTTAAATTCAGATAACAATTACTTTCCGACGCGAAATATTCTTTCGGCTAAACCATTTTTGCTTCCAATTGTTTTCGCCATTTTTTAATTGTAAGATTTTAGGAAAACTCTGGTTCTCTTTTGGTAGTCTTAGACCGAATGCCTTTCAAAACTTCCCCGGAATAACTACCCGCAGAAAATTGCCCAGAGATAAAATTTACTTCTTGACTAAACGCTGCTGGCTCGGGTTACCATGGAGCACGCACTGGTCGCATCGGTAGCTCAAACGCGAATGCCTTAAAATTTGTCTTACAGATTAATCTCCCTTATTCGTTATTAAATAATTAACGCCTTTCCAATATGACTAACCATTTTTCTTTAAAAGCCAATCAGGATCGCTGTAAAAAAACTAGGTTGTTTTAAAAAACCTACGGTAATTGTGCTGAATTGTATCTTTAAAATGTGTACTTTTGGGTCATAAATTTTTGCAATAAAACCCTATTGAAACAAGATTACCCCTTATCATCTGCGACTTTCTGGAGTCGTGATTTCCTAAAGCTGTTAAGAGGACAACGCGCTATAGAAATTAAATGACGAATAAAAGACGGTCATTAATTCCATCAATCACTTATGGAATTTTACAACCCGCACAGTCATACAATTTATTGGAAAATTCAACCCTCTAATTTTGACAACCTGTAGACAGCCTTTCTGTGATATCTGATACCGATTAAATAATGGAGCATGGATTTCCCTACTATAAAATTGCACTCAAAGTGCAAGTGCGCGTTTCCAAATGTGCAATTGGAATATTTATTTGGAAGATATTATAATCTTTGGCCCAATTTTAAAATTTTAAAACATTAGTAAATGCGGAAATGTTAAATATTAATGCAACATCATTATTCTAGGTCACACAGTACTCTTGGTCGATTCAGCAAGTCAACAAGTCGCCTAGGCTATTCATCAACCCCGGAAAATCGAAATTCCCAAACCTTGCCCCGACATTTGTCAAGACACGAACCGCCCACACGTTTAGAAAAAAACGACCGATCCAACAGCACAATCAACGTCTCGTTCATCAACACAGTTTCCTCCCCAAATAAGCCCCTATCAAATGGAGCACCCGCGAAACCCGTACGAACCTACAAATCAAATCTCTCGCGTAGCAAAAGCTTTAACGTCGACTTGGAGTCGCCGTACCGTTCCTCGCACAAAATGCAGCTCTCCTCACCTTCCGGTTTGAAAAGTCCCGGACTGATATCGAGTATCAGCCGTAGCCAGCGCGATCTAACCGAAGACGGCATCGAGTACAAGAGCACATCCCGTTTTGTAAAAAACGGAGTTAGTGACAATAAGAGAACGTTCCTAAACGACTTGAAGCAACGCGCCCCCGAACTATACAAAACTCTGCACGAAGAAGAAAAGCACGAATCTTGGAGGCACAACGGTACGACCACACGCCAGCACAACGGCGACATCTACGAGCCGCCCACGCGACTTCGAGACACGCACGTAGTTAAGAATTTCAAGGAGAGCTTCGCACCGTCACTCACGCCGACAACCAGGGCTATTATAAGACGGGGCAGTAACTCGAGCAATGACTACTCCGAGACGTACCACACCAGTACGCGTAATGACGACCCACTAAGACCCACAATTACAAATACCGTCCAGAGTTTCAGCAAGAAAACGGTACCGTCAAGAGACGGGAGTAGCTTCCAAACCATCGAATCGACAGAGACCAAGTCGATTACCAAGAGCCGATATCGCGATCCGGGCGTCAAACAAATTTACTCTTACGATCGGAGGTTAAACAATTCATCCGGACCGGTCGTCATTGAAGTTAGAAATAATTATAAGTAATTTAAGCCGTTGACTTTATTTATTCTACTTTACTAAGTGTACTGACTGAGCTATTATACTGTAATAGAGCGATTTTGCTGATTAATGTAGGTACCTATGAGTAAATATAGAGTTGCGCTTGCAAAATGTGTATACTGCCCTAATTTGAGGTTCAATTTGTAAAAATATGCCTTATTTTATTAATTAGATTCATATGTGTATGTATGTATAATAATTTTGCAATTAGTCTAATTAATTGTTTTTTTACTAGCAGTGCCAAATAATACATATTTGTAAATAAACAGCTTTATTCCGTTTTTTATATTGTACTTATTGGTCTATCAAGTTTCGAAAGAAGGTTTTATTCTACCGGTTTTGCATCTACCTGCAAATTTTCATCTGAGATAAATACAACAAATTTGACATGAAAACTATCCGGGTCGCACAAAGGATTCGAATAAATGCATTATTAATTGATTGTCAATGACAATTAAAACAGAATCTCTGCAAGAAAGACACTTATTGTTTAGACATAGTACCCCGCACGTAGACGTTCGATAAATAAAATAAAAATTTTACTTACAGTTTTTTTTAAGAATCCACTAGTAACCTGGTTGTGAACACTCGCTGACAATTTCAGGAAACTGCACTTTTCTTATTAAATTGAATCTTGATAAATAAGATGAGAAATTTTCTCGGTGGTTGATCGGACGGTAGAAATTTTTAATGATAAGACAAAGGTTTCACTAAGCAGACAACAGTTTTGTTTACTCACATTCGCGCTACCTTTTTATTTAGTTTAGTTTAGTAGTTATTATATTGTCAGACCATTTTCAAAAACTTGTGTGTCTTGTTGACGTGTGGTAAAACATTATTAACCGAAGCATAGTTTGCTTCCACATACAACGCGTTTTCCATTACTAGAAGGTATAGATACCTTTATACTTTAGAGGCTGTACCAAAACGGCAAATACAAAATGATATTAAAAATATACAACAGTGACCAAAGAACCAACGTATATAAAAACCAGTTTGATTTTTAACATCTCCAATGCGAATACTTTGTTGTTCATTATGGCGACGACTGCCAGTATGGAGAACGCTCTTTTTCAACCCTTAGCAACTGAACTCATTTGCGACATTATCAATTTACATGGATTTGATATGACTTTAGTAAACTTACACAAAGATTTGGAGAGGTAAGAAAAGCACTTGTAAACTTAAGATCTACCACCTACCTCTGTGTACATCAACGTAGCAGGAGGGCAAACAAAAGTACCGCCGAATGTCACACTGCGATGCTCCCATGAGTTGCAAGAAGGAAACCCTGAAACAATACAAGTGCTATAGTTACATCTGACTTAAAGTAGGAAAA
>NW_022170819.1:20427139-20427636 GCF_008802855.1 Photinus pyralis
TATCGGCTAAGAATATTGAAGACAGAAACTGATCTTTCAAAAAAGTACATTTCTGTATTGCCCCAATATTTAGTAAGCTAGCAATTTCATTATTAATTTGGCTACTTTCTTCCTGACCAAAAGATTTTGGGCGTAGAATTACTTGATTTGGCTTTTGAATAAAAGGCAATTTATATCCTTTAATCCTACGAAGCTTTGGAAAGGACATATACAAAGATTTTTTATAACTCCCAGTTGTAACTGGGAATTAGCACTAATTCCCAGTTGTAACTGTAAATTAGCACTAATTCCCAGTTGTAACTGGGAATTAGTATAATTTACACTTACAACTGGGAATTATAAAAAATCTTCCACACATTTATAAATCCCAGTTGTAACTGGGAATTAAGAAAAGGTAGGTAGTAGAGACACAACAATTTCGTTGGTTCGGTTCGGGCCGATCGTCGCGAGTTGAGGTCATGATCACCTAATAAAAATAACATGATTTTGTTTTATGG
>NW_022170819.1:20427736-20668640 GCF_008802855.1 Photinus pyralis
TTCTTATAGAATGTGGCCTGTAGAATCCATAATTTCAAACAGTTCCAAGATTGGGCTACTAGTTCAAAAGTTACAGCCCTTTAAATTTTCTTTAGAAATTGGTTTCTAGTCTATAACTTTTTATAGAGAAGTCTGATCAAAAAAGTACGAATTGCTTTGGATTCTACGCATCAAAATTAATAAGAAAAAGCGTTTTCCCGAGAAATTTTGGTGCAGTCGATTTTTGGTAAAAAAGGAAGGTTGTACACTGCCTTTTTTTGAGGCAAGAAAAAAAAATTGTCTCAGATCGACCCGGGAAAAAAATTTTCTAATAGAATTTGGCCTGTAGAATCCATAATTTCAAACAGTTCCAAGATTGGGCTACTAGTTCAAAGTTACAGCCCTTTGAATTTTTTTTCGAAATTGGTTTCTAGTCTATAACTTTTGATTGAGAAGTCTGATCGAAAAAGTCCGAATTGTTTTGGATTCTACGCACCAAAATTAATAAGAAAAAGTGTTTTCCCGAGAAATTTTGGTGCAGTCGATTTTTGGTAAAAAAGTAAGGTTATACACTGCCTTTTTTTGAGCCCCGAAAAAAAAAATTGTCTCAGATCGACCCGGAAAAAAATTTTTCTTATAGAATGTGGCCTGTAGAATCCATAATTTCAAACAGTTCCAAGATTGGGCTACTAGTTCAAAAGTTACAGCCCTTTGAATTTTCTTTCGAAATTGGTTTCTAGTCTATAACTTTTGATTGAGAAGTCTGATCGAAAAAGTACGAATTGTTTTGGATTCTACGCACCAAAATTAATAAGAAAAAGTGTTTTCCCGAGAAATTTTGGTGCAGTCGATTTTTGGTAAAAAAGGAAGGTTATACACTGCCTTTTTTTTGAGCCCCGAAAAAAAAATTGTCTCAGATCGACCCGGAAAAAAAATTTTCTTATAGAATGTGGCCTGTAGAATCCATAATTTCAAACAGTTTCAAGATTGGGCTACTAGTTCAAAAGTTACAGCCCTTTGAATTTTCTTTCGAAATTGGTTTCTAGTCTATAACTTTTTATTGAGAAGTCTGATCGAAAAGGTACGAATTGTTTTGGATTCTAAGCACCAAAATTAATAAGAACAAGTGTTTTCCCGAGAAATTTTGGTGCAGTCGATTTTTGGTAAAAAAGGAAGTGTATACACTGCCTTTTTTTGAGGCCCGAAAAAAAATTGTCTCAGATCGACCTGGAAAAAAATTTTTCTTATAGAATGTGGCCTGTAGAATCCATATTTTCAAACAGTTTCAAGATTGGGCTACTAGTTCAAAAGTTACAGCCCTTTGAATTTTCTTTCGAAATTGGTTTCTAGTCTATAACTTTTTATTGGAAGTCTGATCGAAAAGGTACGAATTGTTTTGGATTCTAAGCACCAAAATTAATAAGAACAAGTGTTTTCCCGAGAAATTTTGGTGCAGTCGATTTTTGGTAAAAAAGGAAGTGTATATACACTGCCTTTTTTTGAGGCCCGAAAAAAAATTGTCTCAGATCGACCTGGAAAAAAAATTTTTCTTATAGAATGTGGCCTGTAGAACCCATATTTTTAAACAGTTTCAAGATTGGGCTACTAGTTCAAAAGTTACAGCCCTTTGAATTTTCTTTCGAAATTGGTTTCTAGTCTATAACTTTTGATTGAAAATCTAATCGAAAAAGTACGAATTGTTTTGGATTCTACGCACCAAAATTAATAAGAAAAAGTGTTTTCCCGAGAAATTTTGGTGCAGTCGATTTTTGGTAAAAAAAAGAAGGCTATACACTGGCTTTATTTGGGGCCTGCCAAAAAAATTGTCTCAGATCGACCGGAAAAAAATTTTCTTATAGAATGTGGCCTGTAGAATCCATAATTTCAAACAGTTCCAAGATTGGGCTACTAGTTCAAAAGTTACAGCCCTTTGAATTTTCTTTCGAAATTGGTTTCTAGTCTATAACTTTTGATTGAGAAGTCTGATCGAAAAAGTACGAATTGTTTTGGATTCTACGCACCAAAATTAATAATAAAAAGTGTTTTCCCGAGAAATTTTGGTGTAGTCGATTTTTGATAAAAAAGGAAGTGTATACACTGCTTTTTTTTGAGGCCCGAAAAAAAAATTCTCAGATCGACCTGGAAAAAAATTTTTCTTATTGAATGTGGCCTGTAGAATCCATATTTTCAAACAGTTTCAAGATTGGGCTACTAGTTCAAAAGTTACAGCCCTTTCAATTTTTTTTCAAAATTGGTTTCTAGTCTATAACTTTTGATTGAGAAGTCTGATCGAAAAAGTACGAATTGTTTTGGATTCTACGCACCAAAATTAATAATAAAAAGTGTTTTCCCGAGAAATTTTGGTGTAGTCGATTTTTGATAAAAAAGGAAGTGTTATACACTGCCTTTTTTTGGGGCCCGAAAAAAAATTGTCTCAGATCGACCCGGAAAGAAATTTTTCTTATAGAATGTGGCCTGTAGAACCCATATTTTTAAACAGTTTCAAGATTGGGCTACTAGTTCAAAAGTTACAGCCCTTTGAATTTTCTTTCGAAATTGGCCCTTTGAATTTTCTTTCGAAATTGGTTTCTAGTCTATAACTTTTGATTGAGAAGTCTGATCGAAAAAGTACGAATTGTTTTGGATTCTGGGTCATATGGGGTCTATTACAGATAAGGTCATCAACAGATGTGCCGTTGAGGTAAACTATTCAAAGTTGTATTTTTACTACTAAATAAATAAAAAAAGATTTGTTTTGTGAAGTAGATCGTCTTTTTTTCTATATTAAGTTGAAGACACCTAATTGGTAATCTCATTGCATGCATAAACTTGTAAATGCACACAAAGTTGGGTACAGTTAAAACTTATAAAAAAGATGCTCTAAATATTAATAAATTAATTTTTATTCGTTGCAATACTGTCTTGGCTGATTGCTCTTCGTAGATTTTGATCCCTAAAAATCAAACTTTACTAGTTATAATTGCTTTAACATGTCACTTACGTATTTTCTGTGGATCTTGGTGCGAGACCCGGACTCGGTGGTTGTAGCGGCGGTAGTCTCATGCTAAGACCGGGTCGCGAAACTGGATGACCCATGAAATTATCAACGTTACCGAGATTTGAATTGCCCGCGATTAAATCATCAGAATCTGCCGAAGAAGGAGGCGTGCCATCCGCACCGGATAAGTCGGCAGTTGAAACACTTTTCCTAAAGATAGGGTCGCTGTATCTGGAAGTACTGCTGTTTGGAGGGTATTCATTATGCTTTAACACCACTCACATTTTACTTATCGGAGGAAGTTTGTCGGGACTGACGATAGGAGAAACGCTGTAATCCGCGTATGTTGCCGCGTGTATTTCTTGCTGGTAAATTTGGTAAAGCTCTTGTAAATCATAGGGGAGCTTTAGCTTATTTTCTAAAACAATGGGGTAGAAAAAGACCATCAAGCTCAGATTGTTACCTTCCATAAGTTGCCGTTGCCTGGTTATAATTTCTTCACACAGTTGTCTTTGGCGATCATAACGCAGAATGACCAAATCTCGTCTGCGTAATTCGTGCTGGCGCACCAAGCGTTCAGATTGCAAGGCCATTTTGTCGGCTTCTAACTCATGAACTCGACACATTAGTGCCAATATTTCTCTCTCGTCGTCAGAGGATAAAACGTCGGGGAGTTTCTGTAAGGGTTTAATTAGTGCAACTTAGATAGGTAGTAGTATTTTCGTACGTCTTCAAGTGCAACGCCCCTCTGACGACAGTCTTCCAATTTCTGCTCGATGAGCGTCCTGAGTTCCGACCAGCGTTCCTGTTCCCTTTCAATGTCGGCCAGTTCTCCCCAAGCTTGCTGAACGGCGGATTCGCCCTCAATTTCACCATCCGATCCTTCGTCTGCCGTTTCATGCCCGACGTTATCCGCTGAACGGAATCCTTCGTTTTTCATCTTACGTCTACATTAACAGTAACAAAATAAATAGAATAGATTTTTAGAGAGAGTACCTCAAGGACTGCTGGGTTTGCGCCCTGGATTGGTTAATGTTATTTTTGTACAGCTTGTTGTTTCTGGACTCCCAGTGGGAGATAACCAAATGCTGCCGCTCCGCGTCCATTCCCAGGCCAAGCAAATGTGAATCAATTTCCATCAGCTTCCTTCGGAGTTTCATTTGTTCTTTGAAGGTAGCTACGATTTGTTCTCGAAGCAAACGAACTTCTTTGTTGCGTTCCATTGTGTTCAATCGCACAGGCGCCGCCGACCTGGGCCGTTCTTCCGTCATCTTCGTTTGTAACCGACTTATTTCATTCTTCAGCTCATTTATGACCGTCTGATATTGAGTAACATGGTAAGAAACGTCGTAAATGTTACGTTCAACCTTATTGGATATATTATTAGCACGGTCCGCGTAGATTAGCGTATTTCGCGATTCTTCTTTCTGCCCCAGACTAGGGGAGACGTGCGCAATCATCACCGTCCTGCAATTGCCGCTGAGCGCCTCCTTCAGTAACCTCGTCAGTTTTGAGTCTCTAAAGTTGACATATCGCGCACCTTCGCTTAGGGCATTTATGCAGTTTCCCAAAGCCAATAGCGATCGATTTATATGGGCGCCCTCCTGCAAACGTTTGCCCCGACTTTTGGTTTTATTGGCGCGTTCAGATCCCGCCAAGTCAATCATAAATAGGCGGCCCTGTTTAATTCGCATGCGCAAATGGCTCTTTTTGTCTAACGGTATCGAATGCTTAACGGTGACGCTGAGAAGTGCGTGACTTCGCGAAGACGTTTTGTTTACGGCAGTCGGTTCGACTGTGCGAGCTTTGTTGCCCTTTTGAAGCAGGAGCATGACCTATAAACAATGAACTTAATGTAAAAATCTGCATTTGTTGAGGTCCGTGGTATTAGCACTAACGACGATACATGATCACACCGTTAGTGCTTCGTTAGTGCCTTTTAGTGCTTTATAACTTGCATCAGCACGACCGTCCGTTTTCGAGAAACGACCCCCTCCCTCCCGCCTTGTGCAGTGCTGATTTCCTACCCTCTTTGAAAGCACTAATGACCGGACAAGTGCTAATCGTTAATCGACAAGTGCTAATAAAGCAATTAGGGGACGAACGAAGCACTAACGATTAGCACTTGGTCGGTCGTTAGTGCTTTCAACGAGGGTAGGAGGTCAGCACTACACAAGGGGGGTCGATTTGTCGGAAATGGCCTGTCGTGCTGATGCAAGCCATAAAGCACTAAGAGGCACTAATGCAAGCACTAACGATGTGAACAGTGCTTTTAATGACCGTGCTAACTTCACAGACCTCACTTAGTGAAGTATACCTACCTCATTAGTGGAAGTTGTTGAAATTTCAGATAGTCCAGCAACTTGTATGTTTCGCCCTCTGGAGTCTTCGCGTAACTCGAGATAGCCGGATGCTGGATTTAGTAGGTCTCGAATTTGTTCATTGTACAATTCCAAGTATGACATGGTAACCTGAAATTTAATGCGAATAGGAGTTGAATTATTCATTATACAGCGTAATTATAATATAGCACACGATAAGTTGAATGGGGGTGTTCTTGTTCAACGACGAGATGAATCGATGGTGGAAAAAGTGTACTTATTATATGCGGGGAAAAAGCACAAAAAAATAAATACTACATTACTATAAGCATAACTAATAATACCATGATCATTACGGCTTGTAGGTATATTGAAAAAAGATCAATGCAAATGGGGCATGAATAATGGTAATATTTATTAATGGATTCTATACAAGAAAATACGGGCTAAACTAAATATAAACTGAAAGGCGAAACAAGACATTTGTGCAGTGGTTGGTATGACTATTTAGTGCTTGAAATATTTTTTCCCAGGAGCAATGAGCTTAAATATGCATTTTATATCAATACAAAAACATATTGTAGGGAATATTCCAGAAATCCCGATAGACATCGGGGCGCCATGAAAGATGAGTCATCGGCGATAAAAAAAGGTGTGACGAAATCTTTCATGGAAATAAAACGTGTTTGTTCTAGAACATCTTGCAGCTTCCTTGAGCACTCGAGAAGATTTTAGACAGAATGTTATTTGCTATATAAACAAATCGAATTGTGTTTCGAGTCAGTTCCAATTTCGATGCGCTGATGTTATGTTATAAATTGTGAGAGATAAATAATAATTACTGTTATAAATTAAAACGGTTATAAATTTATTATTAAACAACCTATCGGAAAATCGTACGAAGCTATTGTTGAAGCGCTTGAAACCCATTTGTACCCTAAACGAAACATTTTGGTTGCTCAACGCCTTTTTTTCAAAGAACGACGTCTCCCATACGCTCTTTTGCACAAGGTTAATATCCGAACTACACAATCCCGAAAAATCGGGCACTTATTTCAAAAATCTAAATTAGTGACTGGGATTCTCCTCTAGCCATTATTCCAAAGACTGACAATTCGTTCTTTGCGTCGACTACAAAATTGGCGTAAATAAACAATTCAAATCGGCTTATTATATACGAAAGATTGCTGATATTCTCAATAATCTTCGAAATTCAAAATGTTTCTGCCATCTGGATCTCTTCAAAGCATATTTACATATTCAAGACTATACATGTAACGGGCTATGTATCTGAGTGGTAGAGCGTTGGGTTACATAGCCGGAGGTCGAGTGTTCGATCCTGGGCTGAGGTAAGAAATTTTCATCTGCGGCAGAGATACCGAGTACCCTGAATTAGGTTTTCCTGCAGTTAGAATTCGTAAGGTAAATACCGGAGTAGTATAGAACAAACTTCTGCAGGGGCACCTCTAAAAAGCATTATGCCGGTCACTCTGTAATTGGGCGCAAAACAAAAGAGGGATATAAATAAATGTATCGCACTGGTCGTCCATTCACTCTAATTACTGATAACCAACCCCTAACCAGACTTTTACACCCGGAAACGAAGCTACCATCCTTCACGTCAACAAGGCTACTTCGATACGCGAGAACTATTGCTGAAGAAACAGCAAGGAACGCCTTCCTTTCAAACCTTCATCTAGAGCTCATCTCTGGAAGAAGAAAAAACATCGATGAAGATATAGAAGCAACGGTAGAAAACTGCCACACTATCCAAAGAAAAGTCCAGCGATTCAGAGCATTAATTTTGACGCGTCCATATTGATTATGCTGGGCTGTTTTTGAATCACCATTTTCTCGTTTTTATTGATTCCAAGTCGAATGGGCTGAAACAATAGAGCATTGGATATTTTTTGCACTCGTGGATTCTCTGCAATCATGGTATCAGACGCGATAATTTTTTAGTGACATTTTCAAAAAACCCTTCTGTCTGGACAATGGAATTTTGCAGTTTATAGCGCCAGAGTATCCTGCAACTAACGGGTTGCCCGAACGGTGTAGAGACTGATTCAAATTCGAGGCCCACCATGGCGATCTGGGGGAAACTGTAAGAAATATGTAGCAGAGTTGGACTGGGTCAAGCATTCAGTGACCCAGTGACCCGGTGATCCAGTTAGTTTACTGACCCAGTGACCCGGTGACCCAGTTGACCCGGTGACCCAGCTTGACCCGGTGACCCAGCTTGACCCAGTGACCCATCTTGACCCAGCTTTACTCAGTGATCCGTCTTGACTCGGTGGCCCAGTAATTAAATTATTGTTAGGTATCATCCAAAACAATTTCCAGTAACTTTTAATTAAAAAAAAACTTCCTCAATAATATTCGGCAACAAGCACGTAGCCCAATTTCATTCAAGAGAACTAATACCTAAAAAAATCAAATGCATTTGTTTATAGTTTGTAGTCAAGTAGTCAATGAAAGTATTTAGAGAAAAGATTATTTGGATTAAGCTAACTAACTAGTAGAAAAAAATTAAATGTGAATGAACACCTGTAAGCAAACTGGTAAGCCCTGAAGCAAAGAAATAACATTATTCTAATACAATACGGGACATGGAAAGTTTTTTACGGCAGTATTAAAGCAAACATCACAGAAATGGCAGTTGTCAAGCAATCGAGTATTATTTTCAACAAACCAGCATTTCATTTATTGCATAATCTGTACACACAACCGAGGGCACTGACTTAACTCCGTTATTCGATCAAACTAGGTGACTGGGTCGAATTGGGTCCCCGGGTGAAATTGGGTCGCTGGGTCAAACTGGGTCGCTGGGTCAAACTGGGTCAAGTTGGGTCACTGGGTCAATCTGGGTCAAACTGGGTCACTGGGTCTAACTGAAAAGAGTATGACGTGACCCAGCGACCCAGTTTAATTTAGTGACCCAGGTGACCCAGTTGACCCAGTGACCCAGTGACCCAGTCCAACTCTGATATGTAGGTATTTAAAATTTGGCGTATTTTGATGCTTAACAAAATGCCGCTTTGAAATGCCGAATGGCCACTTTTTTGCCTCTACAAAATGCTAGTTTTAAATTTTAAGTCTGACGCGAGGTCTGACGCTTCGTCTCCGGTTAACCGTCATCAACTTCTTTTCTTTATTTTCTTATTCAGTTTCAAAACGCCATTTTATTAAGCATCAAAATACGCAACGTTGCCAAATTTAAACTACCTACCTATCATTTACCGTTTCCGAGATCCTCATGGTGGCCCTAGAATTTGAATCAGCCTGTATACAAACTTTGAAATCAAAACTCTACTCAACTCAAAATAACCGTGAAATATTATTCAGATACACCATACAGAGTCACCCCTCTCTTCAGACTGGAAAAACTTGTATTTCAATCGAAACAGTAGGTACCAGCTCGACGTCTTCAAACCTACTACTTCCAAAACCCAAAAACGGGTACGATTCGACCTGCCACCACCATGACATTTCAGAACTGAGGCCAGAATACTCGCAAGATGGCATTCAAACAAAAAAATACTTGGAAAATTGGTTCGATCATAAAAAAATTAGGAAGTCGAACTTAATAAGGGCTATCGGCTCAAACGCCACACGAACCAGTTGAGAAAAACCAACATCTATGACCCCAACCGTCAGCCACCCTTGCGACCTCCACGAGCTTCTTCAGATCTGGAATCATCTGAAATCAACCACCACGACGAAAAATTGGCGTTCCTGCTGCTACCAGCCAATCCATGGGTCGGACGTAATTTTTGATGTCGAAACTGAGTCATTGGACAAAGTCCAACAGTGGGATCCGTTTGGTGCTCAAACTCTTACATTTTAAATTTATTAATCTCATAATTTTGTATGTGGAGGGGGGTATTATGTTCTACCAATTTAAAATGAAATTAAGCCGCAAAATCTAGCGCCCTGTTACTGGGAAAAGAAGAATTGTTAATTATTATTTTAATTAGTGACGCATTGCTTTTCGTTTAGAATATTCATTTTCGATATAAATAATTCTCTGTACATGTGCATCTATTAATTAATTAATTAACGACCCTAAAACCATTTGGAATTGGTAGTAAGAAAAGATATTAACAAATTAAAGATTAAACATGTCCGTCGAGATTAACTATTCGCCATCAAATAACAAAGAATAGTGTGACTTAGTTTTGAAGAGTTTTTTAAATTATTAGCTTCTACACTGTGGAAGCCTACCCGTTACCGTAACTTCATTTCATGTTAGACCGGATTTAATCATAAAAAGTTAAGACATTCGATAAGTAAGGAACAAACACAAGAAAAACGGGTGTTTGAGCCGTGAAACAGGAAAAGACTTTCACTCCTGAATTATTTAATTAGAATTGGACATAGATTTAGAATAATTACTGTTAGTTTATCATGTATCAACTGAGCCAGATCATCTTTGGCCACCCTGCATGTGGTAAAAAGAAAAGTGGTAAATATAACCGTTCGTTGGTTTCTTGAGTTTGACTACTTTTATCAATTAGAGGTAATTTTTTAATCAATTTTAATAAACACGTTATTTCGGGAGCTTTAAATCGACATTCATGAATTTGGGGGCGAGTTGACATACGTCCATTTTATTCCGTGACATAAATGATAAGTTTATCCTTCAATTTTGTGTTTAGGCAAATACAAAATATGCATCAATTGCCCATATACATATATATTACTGATTCACATGATAAAATAGAAAAAAATTAAGTAGGTACACACAAACATTTCGTGCGCTTTTAGCCAATATGCGTGGTTCAAACGTAGGTAGGCATTGTAAATAATAATGGTATATAATTAAGTAGGTACCGAGTGTGACGTAGCGTTAACACAAGCTATTAATTAGAAAACGTACTGAATATTGATCTTGTTTGTCCTTTACAGCATTAAAAAGGTCATTCAGAGCTCGAACCATTATTCCAGGGGCTGAAGGATCACCGACCATTGTGTGTGTCTTGCCAGCACCTGTTGCTCCATACGCAAATACCGTGGCGTTGTATCTGTTAACAAAATTCAAATAAATAGTTGCGTTTACGATCACCGATTTCGATTTTGATGTTTATTTCACTTGTTCAAATACAAATGTTTGAAGGTTGAGCGAATCGATCGTAAGCATGGCAAATTTGAGGGAAGAAAAACAGTGAACGAAACTCATCGAGTGACAACCAGACATGCATTAAATAATGGAGAAGTAGAACCATGCTGTTCTGATGAATTTATCTGAAATCATTATTAATTAGCGTCTTTTATAGGTATGACATTTGTGTGATTCCATAAATTCATCTAGTGGTACGTACAATTTGAAACAAACACCAAAAACCGCAAAAAGTTAAGCTTTTCTTTAGCGGTTTTATAGTTGAAAACACTTATCAAACCGTTTTCGAGATATTCGGTCTTAAAGTTTTGCCATCACCAATGAATACATTTCTTCCAGACATCTCAATCGCCCTTTGTGAGTACCCTCCTCCGACAATTGAAATATAAGGAATCATAAACCGACCACGGTAATGGGTCGAGGACAAGGACTATAATGGGTAATGGGTAGAAATTGATTCCTTTCGTTGAGACGTTTCAGTAGAGTACCTAGTAAGATAAAACCAATTTCATCCCCACCCCCTCCGTTAACCACTAATCTCGGAAAGGAGTAGCGCATGAAAGTGATAGTTTGTTGCAACTAGGGAATGCAATCCCGCAGCAAAATCTCAATCCCGTTATTTGCGGGATTGCTAGATGTTAATCCCGCGGGATCCCGGTATTTGCGGGATCTCGCAAAATTTTAAATAAATTGGCAACTAAGCAATTCTGTGCGGTCTGTATTAAAATAAATCCCTAATTATCACAATATTTAACAAAAAAGTACCTTCGGCCTAACTTAGAACTCAAAAAAACCTCACGTGTAAAGCACAAAAAGGTGACCTTCTAAAGTGTTTCAAAAATCATATAGTAAATTTTTAACGAAAAGTGTTTAACTATAAAAAATAACTTCTCCGTTATGCGTTTCATTAACAAAGTGAACAGAGTCGTCCACTTGGTCGACAAATTCCTCAGTCCCGCAAATCCCGCGGGATCCCGCTCCATTTATGTGCGGGATTAATCCCGCAAAAAATGCTGCGGGATCCCGGTATTTCGGGATCCCGCGATCCCGGTATTGCATTCCCTAAATGTGACCTGTAGAATCCATAATTTCAAACAGTTCCAAGATTGGGCTACTAGTTCAAAAGTTATAGCCCTTTGAATTTTTTTTCGAAATTGGTTTCTAGTCTATAACTTTTGATTGAGAAGTCTGATCGAAAAAGTACGAATTGTTTTGGATTCTACGCACCAAAATTAATAAGAAAAGTGTTTTCCCGAGAAATTTTGGTGTAGTCGATTTTTGGTAAAAAAGGAAGGTTATACACTGCCTTTTTTTGAGCCCAGAAAAAAAAATTGTCTCAGATCGATCCGGAAAAAAAATTTTTGAGTGCAACCAATTCGTTTCGATGACACCTTTCATTAGAAATAAAATAATTCATCCCCCCCCCCCCCCTTTAAGAACCAAACTTGATGTCCGTCTGGCACACCGTCAAGGTATAGGCTACCTATTGCAAAAACTTCCAGGACTCTAAGACCATTCCCCTAAAAGTAGCTCAAAACCTCAGAGGTGGGTCCGGACGGACAGACGGGCGGATGGACGGACAAAACAATAATGCGCTAAAAAGGAACTGGACTACTTTGGTCAAAATCGTCTAGTCTATAGTCAGTTCCAGATTTTGATGTTCTGTTTAAAAGGGTTTAAGGTATTGTAACCGCAATTCCGAACCAACATCTTGTGACGGATAAATATGCGCGTTTAGAATGCGTGGGTTTCGAGCAGAGATAGCAGTCAACCTTCCGATTTCGTTGGTGCCGTCTGGATAGAGCCGAGATAACGTACATAGATAAAAATGAAGGCTTGTGATTGGTGAAAAGGGAGCCCTGGTTTCGGAAGTTGGGGCGATTCCGCTTTTAGCGCATTTTCCAAAAGGAAAATTAACGCTATTGTCCGCACTTTGTCCGTCTGTCCTTCTGTTCTTCTGTACCACTACTAGTCTTCCAGATTAAGCTTTTTCGTTGTGGTTTCTTTCTTATACGGTGGAGCACAGCCCCGAGACCAGAACGACGAATCATTTTTTGGAGTAGTCACTTTCTTTTCGAGATATTACCGATTCCGTGCGAGGAAAATGTGCTTTCGTCGGTCGTGAGTGACCACGTTTTTAACTTGTTTCGCTTGGCGGCTACAGCTTAAGTATAAAAGGAAGAGATACGTGCAACGACCGTGACAGACGCTAAAATTAAAATTGTGAAATAAAGCGAAATTGGGGTAAAAGTATAAGTGATAAAGACGAGCATTAGTTGCACTAGCGTATAGTGTTCTGCTAAAAGATTTGAATCGCAGAAAAAGCAAAGTTAGTGTAAAAGTAAAGATTAGCGCAAATGAAAATCGTCAGTCTGTCCGTCGAAGAATGGTAATTTATCGAATTTCAGTTTCCTTTGACCTTTTTTTTAATAGTTGCTCCAATAGAGAACTAATTTAAATGCAGTCGATATAAATAAAAAGGTATTGCACGATCATTTCCATAAACAAAAATACGCGTATGAGCAAGACTTCAATCGTATTTTCCCAAGGAGATCCAATTCTTCATTTCTATATGGCCCAGAAACCGTTTGTACCATAGGGAAACCATTGATTTTTTTGATTTATATAAAAAATAATTATCGGTTTTCTTTAAGAAATTGCATTAAATTTTGGTAAATGGGGCGAAAGGCGTAAAAGTTAATAAATGTGAGTGGGTTCATCTAGAAGGATAATGCTTTTGAAATTTGTATTTTTAATTAAATGAAAATAACCCTATATGAGTTTAAATTTTGATGAGCTTTAAATGTGAATCTTTATGTAAAAGACCCTGTTTCACTGTTCATTGAAATTTAAATTGAGGTAAGGTAGACAGAAATCTGACGGTATAGATTTTCAATACTCGTCGTACCTAAACGTTACCAATTTGTAAATAAGAAATATGTCAGAAAAAGAGGAATTGGGTCGATTTGAATTTCGTCAACATATTCAACCAAATTTGTATTTATTTGTCTGCAGTCAAACCAGAGCCCCACATTTCGATTTTCAGATTTAGAACAAAAGATCAAATGTCCGTAATTAAAATTTGTCTGGGAGATCATCGTCAGTTATCAAGAATTGGTAATTGCAATAGCAACCGAACCGGGGTTTTCAACCCTTGTGTTGTAACAGATTGTTGCAATCTACAGGAAGACCATTTCCGTAGTTTCTGCACAGCGGAACCGTCTCTAATATAGACTATGATTATACCGCAATTCACAAGCTTCTTTTAGGGGATGATTATCTACGATCCTAAGAAATTCAACTTGCTTAAAAACCTTTAGGATCTTTGCCATAATAGTTTATTGTCCAGTACATACAGGTAAAATTAAAAACTGTAACAGTTCCAGTCTTTAAACGTTAGAATAAGGCGTAAAGGGACATCTACGAAAATAATAAGCTTCCGGTATAGAAGCTTATTACAGAGCACTTGTATGTAGGTACTATTTGTAATGTTCTGATATATTTACCCCTAATAGCTTTTAAATTGTTGCTATGTATAAAAACACGTAAGTACCTGCTTCCGGGGTCTAATACAGTAAGTAGGGAAGTTTTACATATATAGCTCACCCACGCTTTACAAGTAAAATTATACTGAATATTAAAAGGTTTTTAGCTATAAGTTGGGACTTCTCATATTAATAGACCAACTCGTACAATTGTCGCCATATCGATTTATTTCGTGGGTGAAAGCGAAAGCGCATTGAAGGAAATTAAATTATCATTAGGTTTAATCATTGAATGAAAAAAGATAATCGTTTTGTTATAGGTAGTGAATATCCTGAATGGCATTATAAAAGATGATTTATGTAGCAATTTCTTACCCATTTAAAACGTCCTTAACCAGGGAGCTCGTCGTGACCTCGTAGACCTCCTCTTGGGATGTATTTTCCGAAAAAACGACGTCAAAGGAGTACTGCTTGTCGGCGCCCCGTTTGTGTCGCAGCACGTCGTTTTTATCGGTATCATCTTCTATAACCACGCTCTAAGGATGTAATAAATTTTATATTAGAAAATGCGACATTGGGTTCAGTGTTCAGGTAAGTTTCGTGTCAAGGAAAAGTCAATTTACATCTACAATTAATAGTCTCGGCTGAAATATGACAACTGGTGGTGGCCTTTAATTGGGAGGTGGGTATCTAACATGTGCAGCTAATATGTAGTTATAGAATAACGAAAATTGTTACTGAGAATATGCAGAAGGTTAATATTTAAAGCTCCCTTTAAAAAGTTATATTCAGTTATTGCGTAATGATTACCCGCCCCCCGCCCTTGCGTTTTGTTTTTTTTCAAAAACTCTTGATTTGTGGCTATTGTGGCCATCTTTCTGTTGGTAAAGATTCTCCAAAAAGACGTGAAAGTACGGAAGTACATAGTGAATTGATCACTTTATCAGTGAATTGGGAATTGGTATTTAGACAAATTAAGGTTAATGGACAAGGATGGAGTCGGGAAATTGATGGATGAAGAAATAATCTAAAGTCGCCACACAATTTAAGGAAGAGTGTAAGTGGTACAGAATCAGGCGGGAATAATGAAAGCAGTTGAAGAGAAAGTTGGATATAAGAAACGAATAAGATCAAAGGAGCCGTGGAT
Organism: Photinus pyralis; assembly: GCF_008802855.1. Classification (NCBI taxonomy): domain Eukaryota; kingdom Metazoa; phylum Arthropoda; class Insecta; order Coleoptera; family Lampyridae; genus Photinus; species Photinus pyralis. The sequence goes on from NW_022170819.1 coordinate 20,442,786, forward strand.
GAATCAGAAAATGGAAGAGAGAAGAAAGGTACAAACAGATGATCAATACCGAAGGAGGAAGATGCCAATAGTGGGGGCTAAATACGCATTTGAGAAAAGAAACTGATGAAGCTAGGAAAGGGTGGTGGGAAAGTCAATGTAATGAAACAGAAAAGCTTGATAAGAAGGCACGGTATTATTTAGAACAGCGGAGGTTACCTGGGATAGATCATCAAGAGATGGGTGGAAGGCGGGAATGAAAAAGTACTAAAAACAGAGAAAGTTGATGGAAAGGGCATAATGATAGATCTCTATAAAACAGAAGAAAAACCAATGCCTGGACCTAGAAATCGAAGAATCCTGTCCTGACAATGTAGAAGCCAGCTTATAAAAAGAGCAATAAAAAATATGAAATCAGGTACACCTACGGAGATATACCTATGGAATTCAAGTAGAGATATTAAGGAGTCTTCAGGAAGAAGGAATTAACATCTCCAGGTAATGATATACTCGTATATGAATCGGACTGGTCTGAGGATTTCTTGAAGGCTCTGATGATACTGTGAAATCAGCCTTGTAGGAGATGCAGCGAAAATATTGTTGAGAGTGTTTAAATAGAAGACTCGAGAGGGTAATGGAAGAAAATGTGGCAGAAGAACAATTCGGAATTTAGAAAAGGGATGGGAATAAGGGATGAGATTGGGTATGCAAGAACAATAGGTGAAAGTTGTATAGAAAACGGAAAAAATCTGTTGACCTGGTAAAGGCATTTGATTGTGTTCTGTGGGAAAAATTGATATAGTACGTCGGGTACATGGCTAGAATGGGGAAAATACTGCACTTTTTGATTGGAATATGCCACTTTCGGTGGTAATAGTTAATACCAAAAGGCAACTTTTGAGATAGGGAGCCACTCGAAAATCCGTGCAGGAAACCAAAATGGTGGCCGTCAAAATGGCGCCATTAGCCGCAATATATTTTTTTGTATCTCTGCTCCTAATAGTCCGATTTTAGTTTTCTTTTTTTTTATTGAAAGCTCTTGTGACGAGAAAACTTTTTTGCTATATAACATTTATCTCTAAAACTTAAGGATTTAGCACAATTTTAAAAAAGTGTTTTTTTTACGAGTTTGAATCACAAGTAAGCTCTTAATTGTGCAATATCCCGGTCTTTTCGACAAAAAAGGCCATCGTTTAGAAATTCAAACGATTCAACCACAAAACTCCTTGTATCTACCTTGCAAGTTCGGAAAATTTCAATCCGCCATGTTTTTTTTTTTGAAAAAATGCGCAATATTTGTTTCATCAGGCACGAGATCAAGCATTATGAAAATTGAAAGGAAAAGCCTTGTCAATTTTTTTCTCTGAAAAACAGAAAATACACTCTGCTTTTAAAGTAATTAAAGAAACACTCAGTATATCAACTTTAACTCTTACTCTCGCTCTTACTTATCCTATTTTATTTAACTAGTTGGTTTAAGCTACGACAAATGTGAAATTTGGAGTGCTTATTTATCAGATCATGGGTTTTTTCGAGGGTTTTCTCTCGGGTTTTCTTTAAGAATATTAACGGAATATTATGATTTCCAAGCTTTAGATACCTATTCATATAAGTTGAATCATTTTTATTATACAGGGAATCCACCTTCTGTAAGCGGACGATAGAGCCTCAATGTTTGAGATTAATAGTATAACCGTTTGTTGGTAGGAGAAGCCTGAGGGGAAGCCTAAAACGTATTTTTAGGTATATATAGGGTGTTCTCGAGGGCAGCCTATACATTTTGATATTTTTTATAGGTATCCCCGGGTATCCCTTAACAAAAGAATTATTTTTGTAGGTTTTATTGGTTTTTTTTCGTAATGCTAACCGCGAGGCTAACCGTTTTCCGGATATGCTTTTTATACAGGGTGAAAATTTTATCTTCAAAACATTTTTTAAAAAAGCTTTTTATGACATCCATAATTATAAAAAGTTTGCTACCAATCCACGTACATCAATTTTGGGTCAGTAGCATACTTCTGCACGGTCAAAGAGGCATACTGTTTTTAAATAGAAACCACTATTTTCTTGACGTAGTGAATTATTTGTCGATTCAAATTGATACAATAAAACTCGTTTTTCAAATAATTGAATTTTAATATTTCTTTAGCTAATCGACTTCGAATCGTATAGACCGATTCATCATCAGACCTTAAGAGTCAGAAAATCCGTGGACAAATTACACATAAAAATCGGGTTTTTTTTTACTTGTGATTCAAATTCGTAAAGATAACACTATTTTAAAATTGTGCTAAATTCTTAAGTTTTAGAGAAAAATGTTATATAGCAAAAAAGTTTCCTCGTCACAAGAGCTTTCAATAAAACAAAAGAAAATTAAAATCGGACTATTAGGAGCAGAGATACAAAAAAATATATTGCGGCTAATGGCGCCATTTTGGCGGCCACCATTTTGGTTTCCTGCACGGATTTTTGAGTGGCTCCCTATCTCAAAAGTTGCCTTTTGGTATTAACTATTACCACAGAAAGTGGCATATTCCAATCAAAAAGTGCAGTTTTTTTTGGCGTACCCAACGTACTAATAGACATTCTAAAAGAAAGAGAACCGAGCCGAAGAAACTTTCGAATCATTGTCTACAGAGTGTAAATTTAAGTGAAAAATCTGGAGCAATATCTACAATATACAAAAATTAACAATCCCAGGAAGTAACTCTGAATTTGAATAATTTAAATCTGATTTTAATCTAATACAAAATTTACGTTGTTAATTAGCGGGACCTTCTCCAGTCCAGAAGGTAGGTGAAGGTCCTGGGTACGGTAACATTAGACTGAAGTTGTACTTCGAGATGAATGCCGCTAAGCAATTATAACACTCTAGCATTTACTTATGCACCGACGAAACAGTTAAAAACATTCAAAAATCGCAAAGAATTGAAGACGCTAATCAAACTAAACGAGTTTAAACATTCAAGTAACATTAACAACTGGACAATCTTAAACAAATCAAAATAAGAATAACATTTAAAGTGAAACAAGGAAATAACAAACAAATTCAAATTTACAAGTAGCTAAAGGCAATACAATTGACAATAAAACAAAGAATCATATTTAAAATTAAGTGCATTACCTTTTGTTATGGCACAAATATTACACAAAACTTGACAATTAAAATTCGCACAAAATCAAGTGGACTCTGACTGAACGCATAAAGCAAAGATTTTAAAATGGACCTGTATACGAACTTCAAAATGCAAAATCTGCAAAGCTAAATCAAGACGCTACTTCGGGACGAAGGAGGTTAGGAGGTCACTATGGACATACTAGGACAGACAATAACGGCCGAAAAACACTTAAATGTTCTGGGGGGCTTAGTTGATAAAAATGGAACATGCACATAGCATGTTAGGTATATGTATGGTGGATAGGCTCTCAAAAATTACGCGGATCTAACCAGAATTATACCCAACAACGGGGGAGCAACGGCACCAGAGAATCATGAATCAGGACCCAAGAATTGGCTAGGCCGACGACAAGGAGAGGTGGACTACTCCATGGCCCATTGCCCAACGGAGCATGGGAAAAATGGGTTAATCTTTGCAAAATCAATAAAAGAGACACAAACGAAAGTATAGATTGCAGCCTAGTAAACGATAAGGCATAGGTAAACGAGTGTCCCAGATGGCCTGGGGAGAGGGTTGAGATGTTCCATGCAGTTGGACACAACTTAACACCTAGCAATACGATCGAAATAGCGGTTGGAAAATACTGCCAAAACAATAAGTCAAAGAAGTTTGTCCCAAATGTAGCAAGTTAGGCCATTATAAGCGGAACTGTAAGAATTTCAAGAAGTTCAAGTCTGAGAAGAGTCAAGAAAGGTCTGCGTTTGTTAGCCAATCGAATATCGTCAAATCTGTGAATTCCCCCAATGTTTGGATTACAGATTCAGGTGCAACGCATCACATGACCGTGAACCGTAATTGGTTTTTGAGATGTTTCTTCCAGAAATGTAGGTTCAAGTCAAAAATGGCCAATCAATGAAGGCGCTTGGTTGGCAAGAGCATTGTCAACATTGAAAAAGATTAAAAAGGGTTGTCTTGAAGATGTGTGGTTTGTTCCGGAAGTGAGTAAAAAATTGCCCTCGATGACTTCTGCTCTGGATAAAGGCTACCATTCGGTTCTGAATAGTGAGAATTGCTCAATGACATGTTAAAACAGTTTCTTGCGGAAGTGAAGACTCTTGGACACGTAGTGAAAGACCTTTTTTGTCTGATAATGGTACTAAATTTCTGAGTAAGGAGTAGGACGTTCAGAAGAACATCTATGCCATATACGACACAACAAAATGGCGGTGCCTAGAGAGGGAACCGAACATTCGTAGAAGCAGCCAAGGCTATGTTGCAAGCTTCTGGACTCACACAGATATTTTGAGGCTGTGATCAATTGAGGAAGATATGGAGGAAAACAACGGAAGAAACTCCGAGACAGATCCCAATTGAAGATGCCCAAGAAGTGGAACCCCAGAAGGCTACACCATGATATGTTATGAAGCTGAACAGTCTACGTACACCGAAGCCATTGCAAGTTCTCAAGTCAAAAACTGGAAAGTGGTAATGAAAATCACACTTGGGACCTAGTTCCTATGCCGGCTGATAAGAAGGTGATTGTCAATGGGTGTACAAAGTCAAGTACAATGCTGATGGTTCAGTGGAGCGTCTTGTGGACCAGGGCTATCTGCAAATTGAAGGATTTGATTTCACTTAAACCTTCAGCCCTACCGCGAGATGGGACTCGGTACGTTCTTTGTTGAGTGTGATGCTGGAATTCAGGAATGAATTTTTTGAGTAAATGTGACCTTACTCAGAGTGAAAATGATCCCTGTCTTTTTGTGAAATTCAGGACAACGTTGATGAGGACACTTCACGTGGATGATGGTATTGTAGCTAGCAGGGACGTGTAAAAGTTGACCTAGGATTGAACATATTTCCTAGGAAGCCTATACTCGTATAATTTTTGACGGGTTTAGAATGTCGAGTGTTAATCCAGTTTCAACGCCGATTAAAATAGGTATTTGTTAAGATCTCGGACGACGGGAATTGGAGACCAAAGTTCCATACCGTGAAGCTATTGGCGTGCTTCTATTCCAACTGTAGCTTCAAGACCGGACATTTGTTTTGCCGTCGGATTTCTTTGAAAAAAGATGGATTTTCCTACCGTAAAGTGATGGGCAATAGTGAAACGCCTCTTGAAGTACATAAAAGCAACCCAGAACTATGGAATTTTGTACAAGCATCGTGGTGATAATCTTGAAGTGGGGCTTACGATTTGTAAAATACGCAATCTTATTTATTATACCAAAGACGTATAAGTAATTGAATGAATCTCGGTTACTATAAGAAAACCTTGAGCTTCATTGATAAGTCTTGAAGCCTTATAATGGAATTTGAATTAATAACCCTTAAGTCCATTATAATTCAGTGAATTAAATTAATTTACTTCTCACAAAGGCATAAATCCACTTAGAATTAAAGTGAACCTGTCATTCGGCTACGATTAATTATTATTTATAATGTAGAAATATTGGCCAGGTGCCATTCGAGAACCAAATATTAAATATGAACGGTTTCTTTGTTCTCAAATTGTAATTATCACAAATGTATCGCAATTGAAACGATGACAATGGTGGCATGTTTGAATGGTTATGGTTGTAATATTAAAACGCTTATAGTAGTTCTTAATATCGATCGGTTTAATTTAATCGTTTAAGTTGAACCTTGAGAAAAAATTTGATAAAAACAGTGCGTAGCTTCTCCGATCCGATGTAGGTACTAAGTTTCCAACTATTGTTTAAACCCACCCTCAAATTATAATTTACCACGGTAATTCAAGATTGTTATTTTGTGCTATCTGCATACATCACGAAGTATGAACGTTTCAGCCATTGGAAATTTACCTACCTACCTTTTTACTTGCAGCATATAAAGTTCTTTGCGGTTCATCAGATTTTAAAGGACGTATTCTAACAGCCACCATCAATCGTTCTTCCGCACTTTTTGGCGGCACCTTCGCTTCCTCACTGCCCGAACTGGACGGCGTCTGAGGGGTCATATCTTACTTAAAGTTTTGGTCACAGATATGTAATGGTCCCCCCAAAGCATTTGGGGTGCGAAAACATCACTTTCGTAGCGATATCGAAAGGAATTTAATCGTGTACACTCCGTCCTTATTGAGAGTGAACTGAGTCATCCAGTCACGAAAAATGAGTAGCATTTTCATTCAAACACGGTAGTAACCCCTAACAACCGGCTCGATAATACCATATAAACACAAATATCATTTCACGGATGACTAGGGTTAAAAGGATCCAACAATAGGGTCTTTGTGTAAGTTCGGCAGATAATGGCCACTCTTCAGTAGGCAGTTATAAGGTTATTATGAACCTTCTTTGGGTCAGCGGGTTAACAAGCTAATTTTTATTTTGCACGCGTCAAAGAAAGCCAAACGCATGGTAGGCAATCAATATCGAAAATTTTCGCGCTTGAGATTGTAACACTTAGATAAATTATTCAGCAACATTTGCTCACATACAAATAAAAGCGGCTGCGGCCGTTCATTACTCAAAATACGAGACGCCAGAGTGATATTAATCTGAAATTTTGGTTAAAAAAAACCTTGTAAAAACGGCCACTGTTTGAAAAACCCCCCGTTTATACTTTAGGGCAATGGTTATCAATTTTATTTGATCAAGGACCATTTTAGATTTTCTAGAATCTTTTTTTCTTGTTTTCTAATTTAACACCATACATGTTTCATTTCAGGTGTAAGAAAGAGAAAAAATAAGCTTTCTAATGAGATATCACATGATCTAGGTGGCTATTTAATAAAATCCAAGATGGTGGTCGTAATCAAAAACCATGTGTCAAAAAATTTTTTCTATTTCGGTGTTACAATGAGAATTTTGTGCAACTGTTTTCGGCAAAAACAGTGTTTCAATGAGTTCCATTGTAACATTGTTTTTGGTAACTTTTCATCTCTAAGTTGGCAGTTCGTCAAGACGTCAACGTCAAATCATCAGATGTGAAATCAAATTACATAAAATTTATGTGCTTTCCTTGATTTTTGGTACACGAAGAACTTAATACATTCCAAATCAGCAGTTTACACATCCACCATAAATAAATTTATCTACGAATAAAAATTACACATTCACGGAATTTAAATTTTCCAAATGTCAGTGTTGTGTTTATCTACGCTGCCAACTTAAAATTTGTCAACGTAAATGGTGTTGCCAACTTAAGACATATTAATTCTAAAGTTTCCTGTAGTTTTTCATAATTACTTTTTAATTAAATTAAAGCCCCGAAATAGAAAAAATAGTACGAAAAACAGTTGTTATAATGCTTTATTGTAATACTCCTATCTTGTGGACACTCGTCGCTGCGCTTCGCTACGCCACTCGTGCCACAAGATAGTCGTATTACAATAGGTCGCATTGTAACACTTGTCTTTCAATATACTATTTTGTACACTCAAAATATGTGAAATAGTTTGAAATGTAAGTGTTCTAATTTTCATGTCTATAGGTATATCAAACGGTTTGAGCGTGAGAGCTTTGGTTTTTTTTTAATAGCAGCCCTGTATCTAAAACTCTTAGATCATATAAAACTCTTCGGATATTGACAGCCCATAGTCTAGAGGTATCTCGAGTCGTATCTAGCTTTCACAAGGACTTGTAAAGACCCTTAGAGACTATCCAGAACTCATGGAACGTCACAGTTTACTGAAACTAGGGATGTACCTTAAGTAATAACATTTTGGCCTGTTTCAGTCAGATATTTTATTAATGCAATTAGTTTTTGTAAACAGTAATAAATACTTCTTTCAGTGTAGTGTCGCATGCCAAGTCGTATAGTTTACTACAAGGTTAATTAGGTCGATAAAGTTAGCACCCCCACTTTGCCCAAATCAAGTAAAAATATACCTATAATTTAGGACTAATTAAAGACTAATTCGTACCCACAAAATTAGAATTCGTACCCGCTTAGTTCCGGCGGAAAACCAATTCTAAAGTGGGGAGGGGGGGGGGGGTTACTAGACATCAAGTTGGCACCCCCACGTTTTCCAATTGAAATTTTATTAGTCGCATCAAAAACTATGAATTAAAGACTAATTTGTACCCAAGTTAGATTTTCATTGTTTAAACAATTTATATATTATTTGAACAATTTTTTTCTAAAAAAAAGAAATGCAACATATAAATTAAGAATTAAACATTTTTTTGTAAACAAATTATATTGTTAGGAAGTCGTCTGAGCCAGGGCGCAAGTTGGGAGGGAATATTGGGGTCGAAAGAATGCACTCTACTAAATTAGTAACGATCCTCAGGATCGTTTATAATTGTGTATTGCTGTCTGCATATCTGTCTGTTTGTCTGTCTGTGTATGCGCACAATACCAATAACCGTTTAGAAACGCCTGATCGCTTTGAAAATTAGTAAACACCGTCTTAAGAATATAAGAAAGGCGCTATTGTTTTTCAGCGACGTAGTCTATTGGCTGCCCGAATATGAATGGTTTTTTTTAAAGTAGTATCTTTTTTAGTAGATTTACATTATAACTCTATCAATATATTTGACAGTCTAAGGGCATAATTAGATGACAGTCCATTAAGTCTTAGGACACCATGGACTGCTTTATATATCTCATATGACAGATATAATAATGGCATATAATAGGCAAATGAAAAATATATTAGGATCGAGGAACGATGGATCCAACTTCGTTCTAATATCTCTAGAGCGAAGTGTCGGACGAGGGTAGCCACAAAGGGCGATTGGTACGTTTGGAAGAAATATATCCATTAGTGATGTCTAATCTGCATTCCTGCATAATATACACTTACGCTGATGCACACATTTTCGAGATCTGACAACCGCGCGATTTTTTTAGAAGAAGGAAAAAGCAGTCTGCAGGGTTGCGAATAAGAACGCTTGCTAAGTAACCGCGTTTTGTTTTTAATGGCGATTGAGAAAGCATCATTCCGTAATAGTTGTAATTTAATGCAGGTTACATTTCTTTATAATTTGACTGCGTTTTGTATGCAACATTTTATATTTTATTAAATATTAAATCTTTGTTTTTGAAATTGTTATGATTGAACCCCAATGCATTACGTGTATTAGAAATACGGTCAACCTTTATTGTTTTCAATTGTTTTTCATGTGTAGTGTAAATTGGTGTTACTCAGTTTTTGTTTTTATTACATGGTCTTAACCCAAACTAAATTTATGGTTTTCGCCATTCTTTTAAATATGTGAATGTTGTCGAATGGATTTGTTGTAAGTAAACTACCACTTTTCACCTTGAATGAGACGGTGACGGGGTGGTAAATAACTGTAACCACATTAGTTACGACACCTAATGCCGGGACTGATCTCGAATCTCAACTGTAGGCTCGGACACAGACCATCAACGTCGGATACCCCGGACGATGGGCAAGTCACCTGTTGCAGGGGTGGAATTCTACTCAAAACTCTTCTTTTTAGAATCTATGTGGGATAGATGGGTTGCCATTCACTAATTTCCACATATTTTGCTGTTAACGTTGAATTTGCCCATGTAATTTTCTATGCTGCTTTTAACAAAAGGGTTTTATTGCCCCAAAGATGAGTGACCTTTTTAGCGCATTTACAACTCATGCTGGAAGGCGCTGTTTTCTCCGCTCATCCGTCCGTCCGAGGCTTTAAGTACAGTTTTGAAGAGAGTCTTTATTCATTTGTTTAGGATTCCGTTAAAAATTTAGTTTTTAAAAGGATTCCGCCACCAAAAAATTTTGGGAACCAGTGCCTTAAACTTGTGTTCCTTTGCACACGTAAATGGTCCGTGATTTTCATGACCTTTCGGGACGTACTGATCAATTCATGGAAAATGCGAGAAAGTTACTCGCTTTAAGGCATTTTTTTCAATTTTTTGTTATCTGCTTTGCACCTACTCCAACCAGGTCTTTGTCTTGCAATTGCTATCATGTTTTGTGTATGTGATTTGTGTTTATCATGCTTTATTATCAGTAAATTGCAACATATTATCTTATACATTAACAACAGTTTCAGTGTTTCACTATTGCACTGACCTAAACCATCATACAACATGAATTATTACATTATGGTAGTATCTAATAACTGATTCGGCCTAGTTCCGAAATTTATGCCGACAAAAATGTTCTCAGTTGCTCGTCCATAAAACATCTAAAAATGAAAGTTTTCACACAGTTCGTGGTTTGGGTCAAACGTTTTAACATACATGCCGGTACAGAGGTCACAATAAGCCATGCGCAGCACTAACTTTGCCTTTATCTCGATGAAGGAGAAAATCTGTGAAAGGGCAAACTATTTTTCATCAAAAGGAATGAGTTTCTAAATAAATTATCTTATAACTTTCCTCCGCAGGGAGAGGGAGGGAGTTAGACGTTGGTTTTATCTTTCATGGTATTCTAATTAAAGGTCTATACCAATCCCAGTCCTGCTCCTCGACCCCTTATCAAAATCGGGTGTTGGGGAGAGCATTTCTATTCTATTCTATTCTATCAGGGGAGCCTTTACAGGCAGCACTTAGGCTCATCAACGGCCCATTGTGCTAACCCCCTCTCTAAACAACCAAAGCTTAGAGCCCGTTCCCTTCAATGAAGGATAAGACCCTATTTAGCCTTAGTTTCCTCACCTCCCTCGGTTCCAAGTAACTGTCACCGAGGAGTTTATGTCTGTCCCTGATCAGAGCGTCACAGTAACAGACTACATGCTCGGTAGTTTCCTCTACCTCACCACAAAACCTGCACGCAGGGTCTTCCACAAGCCCAATATTGTGCAGGTGATAGTTGACCATCCAGTGTCCCGTGAAGACACCGACGATCTTCCTAATCTGACTTCTGTTTAGGTTTAGAAGCTTAGAAGACTCAGATTTGCCAAGAGGCCCTGTTAAAAAGGTCTTGGACTGTCTGAGTCCAGCTGCCTGTTGCCATTGAGCCTGGAATTGACTGGTCGCCCAGTTCTTAATCCTGACCCTGACAACTGAGGGAGCAATTCCAAGGGTGGGCTCAGGCCCGACAAGGACCCCACTACTGCCTTCGCGAGCCAACTCGTCCGCCCTTTCGTTGCCCCCTATTCCAGAGTGCCCCGGCACCCATATCAAGCTTACCCTATTAGACTCACCTAATCTATCTAGGGTTCGCCTACAGTCAAGCATCGTATTCGAGCGGACCCTGTCAGCTGACAGAGCCTTTAACGCCGCCTGACTATCACTACATATGTATATATGCTGGTTACGATAACCTCTACGGAGGTTTTCTTGCGCACAGGTCGTGATGGCTAGCACCTCTGCCTGAAACACAGTACTGTGCTGGCCAAGGGAGAGGCTGATGCCTACTCTCGGCCGGTCACCGTGTATACCCATGCCCGTTCCCTTTTCCGTTAGGGACCCATCGGTAAACCACACGAGCCCCTCAGGTTTGAGGAACGGACGATCTGGGTTCAGCCACTGCTCCCTGTTCGGGAGAATGACTTTATACCTCTTCGGTTCAAGTAGGGTAGCTCGAATCACGTCCCTTCTTGCGAGGAAGGGGTCGGACCTAAGAGTTTCCTCCCAGATCCGCCCGTGTCCGAGACTGCCTCTATCCTTCCACTCACCCCAATCATTTAGTCTTATGGAAGCCCTCCGGGCCTCGGCCTCTACCGATAAGTGTAGAGGTTCAAGTCCCAGAAGAGCCTCCACAGCCAACGTTGGCGTGGTTTTCATGGCTCCAGTGATTCCCAAACAAGCGAGTCGCTGTACCTTACTCAGCTGCTTCTTGTATGTTACCCTGCGCGTTGCAGGCCACCATACAAGTGCGCCGTACAATATTATCGGCCTTATCACCGAAGTGTAAAGCCAATATACTAGTCGAGGATTTAATCCCCATGTGCAGCCGAAAGCTCTCCTGCATGCCCATAGACATGCAGTGGCCTTCTTGCTAATTCGCTCAATGTGCCCTTTCCAGGACAGACGGGAGTCTATAGTGACCCCCAAATATTTAACTGACCTGGTCAGACACAATTGGCGTCCTCGAAGGATGAGACCGTCAAGGTCCACATTCCGTCTCCTCGTAAATGGAACAATTTCGGTCTTTTCCGGGTTGACAGAGAGACCGTGGCTACTGCACCATCTATCCACCTGTCCAAGAGCCCTCTGCATGAGCTCTTTTACGGTGCTCGGAAACTTCCCCACAATGACAATTGCGAGGTCGTCTGTGTATCCCTGTGTATACGCTCCATCCTCGTTTAGTGTACGAAGGAGCCCGTCTATCACCAGGCACCACAGTAGTGGAGACAGTACTCCACCCTGCGGACATCCCCTAGTGACCGATGAGCTCATCTCCGTAGTTCCGATCGAGGTTATGATGACCCTGCCTCCAAGCATGGCCCGGATCCATCTTACGATTGACCCGTCAATGCCAAAGCTTTCAGCAGCCTCACTAATGGAATCGAACGTGGTGTTGTTAAACGCACCTTCGATGTCCAAAAAGGCTCCCAGAGCTACCCCTCCAGCAGACATTCCCCTCTCCAGTCTACACACGAGACTGTGAAGAGCCGTCTCCGTGGACATGCCAGCTCTGTAAGCGTGTTGAAACGGGTGTAGTGGTCTAAGGACCAGCGCCCCGTTTCTTATGTATGCATCCACCAGCTTTTCTACCGCTTTTAAAAGAAACGATGATAGACTGATGGGCCTATAATCCTTTGCTGTGTCGTACTTAGTACGACCCGGCTTAGGTAAATACACAACTCTGACCCTTCTCCAGCTTATGGGGATGTACCCCAAAGCCACAGAGGCCCTAAAGAGGTGCAACAAGTGCAGAAGTAATGGTTCCAGGCCCTTTTGCAAAAGAGCCGGAAATATCCCATCAGGTCCTGCGCTCTTAAATGGGCTAAACGTATTGATAGCCCATCTCAGGGATCCCTTGGTAACAACCCCGGCAGCTACTCTCCAGTCGATCGGCCTTGCACCGACCCGGGTAGCACCTTCTGGCGGTTCCGAAGTTACATAGTCTCCAGAGCCTGGAAAGTGTGTTTCCAGGAGACATGTGAGGGCCTCACCCGCGTTAGATGTAAATCTGCCGCATGGAAGCCTCAGCGTCCCCACTTTTTGCCCTGGATCTTTCAAAAGGATCTTACGAAGTTTTTGAACTTCGGGAAGCCCTTCCATGTTGCCACAGAAAGTCCTCCACGATCCCCGTTTAGACCGTCGAATGTGGTCTTTATACCTGCGCTGTGCGAGTTTGTGATCCTCCCAGTCCGCAGGTAACGCATGGCCCTGTTAAAGAGCCTTCGAACCTCTTTACGAACTTTTTCAAGGTCCGAGTTCCACCAAGGTGTTCTCTTCATTCCCCGAACAGTTCGCAGCTTGCAGCTGTCTTCAAACGACGCCGTTATAGCGTCGCTTATCATTGCCGCCGCCTCTTCCACCTGCCCTGCTTTCCGGCAGAGCAACGGTGGTTTATCCAACCGTTCTGTCAGTTTTTCAACATAGCAGTCCCAGTTGGTGGTTCGGGGATTCCGAAACCTACAGGGCCCACCATTGAATGACAGGTTTAGTTGGAAAAGAATGTGCCTGTGATCCGAAAGAGACGGTTCATCAGACACTCTCCAGTTTGAGATCATGTGAGCTATAGAGAAAGAGCCCAACGTTAGATCAATGACCTCCTGCCTCCGCGACGTAACGAAGGTGGGGGTTGCTCCCTGATTTAAAACATTCAAATCAGTTGTCTGCAAGTACTCCAGAACGTGTTCGCCCCTCGAGTTCGTGTCCGTGCTGCCCCACACAACGTGATGTGCATTTGCATCACAGCCAACCACAAGAGGGAGCCTTTCACTCCGACAGTGCTCTATCAACTCAGCTAGCTCCCTGGGAGGTGGAGCTTCTTCCGAGTCATATGGTAGATACGCTGAGCAGACTACTAATTGCCTGCTCCGTCCCTTTCCATCTTTCAGCTGAAGTCTTAGAGCCACAAGATCCCTAAAACAGAAATCAGCCATTAAATAAGACTCGATGCGTCTGTCGACATATATGCAAGTCCTGGTACTCAGTTGACTGTCCCTCTTATAATAAAGTGAGCCCTCAACCTGACTTAAGCCTCTTACTCGTCCCTTGTAAACCCAAGGTTCTTGTATGAGGCAAACGCCTGTCTGCCTTACAGAAAGTTGGCGGCCTATTAAGCAGGTCGCCCCCTTACTGTGTTGCAAATTGCTCTGTAAGAAGGTTACCTTGTCCATCACCGATGTACTTAGGCTCCCCCCTCCTCTAAAGATGCCGACGGCTCTGACCCCATCTCGGAGCCAAGGACCGCCACACGAGCCAACAGCTCGTCGACATCTTGTTCGACCTGCGAGGGCGCCAATTCTAATTCCAACGCCTCGAGGTCTCCACCTAAGGGTTGGACCCCCTCCATTGCAGCGGAACTGGGTCCCGCTGCTCCGGCGGAGCCCTCTCCCTTTGCTTGCGCAGCCGGAGCACTCGCCTTCGTCACGAAAGTGACGTGGGAGACCCCCGCGTGCGCCTTAAGGTTCTGCCGCTGGAGTGCCCTGTAGGATGCCTCATCCACACCAAATGCGAGAAGCACCCTACCAGGCTCCTCCCTGCGAAAGAACGTCCTCCATAAGTTCGTCCTGAGCCCAGGATTTTGCCTATGGAGGCGCTTTAAAATGATGGCCGTGTCATCCGGGAGCCCGTGCAACACTGCCATCACCTTTACCACCTTTGGGACGTGCCTCTGTACTTTCAGAGACGCACCTTCCCAAGGCTTGATTAGAGAGACGGTCCTCTCCAGCCAGTCCAGAGTCCACTGGTCCTCGCACTCAGCCACAACGACCCCATGCGAGTTCCAGCGGAACCCGGCCAGCCTCGGAAAAGGCCCGACCTCCAAGTCGTCTACAGCCACATTTAGTGCAGCCATAATGCACCTCGACTGAGCCTCAGTGAGGTCCACCTCCGGGTACGACACCGGTAGGATAGCCACCTTGAGGCCCGCCGCAGCGACTTGCCCATAGGTCCGCGGTGCACCCGTGGGTGCCCCAGGACCTTTGGACTTCTTTTGAGGTTGCACCGAGCCAGACCCTGGAGTGCTACCCTCCGATCTGAGACGCTTGGTCCCAGACGTCGGTTCGCCTTCCTGAGCCACCGACCCAGCCGCAACCTTCGATTTTAGCACCTGACCCGGGGTTTTACCCTCGAGCCGCCGCTTCCTGGCCAACGCCTTTTGCGCCCCCGTCCTGTTCTTCTTACGGGACGGAGCTGGTCCAGGTCCTTGGGTGGAGCCCTGCTTTGGGGCTGTCCCCTCTCTCGAGGAGCCTGCCCCTACACAGGACCCCTGTTGTGGCCCTGGTTCATTGGTCCCCCCTGACGAGGAGCCCTGTAAAGGAAAATTATGTTTTTGTTTTGTATCCATATTGTTGACATACTCCCCTGGAAATGAAAAATTCAGTTTTCCTTTTCCTACAACTACCACAAGATTTTCGTGCACTAGAGGGAATGGCTGGGGGGTTATTCCATACCCCTCAGAGCTACATTTTCTCTCGTATCAGAACATACTCCTCCGGAAATGAACAATTCAGTTTTCTTGTTCTTAGAACTACGATAGCATTTTCATGCACTGGGGAGAGCATACTCACAAAGGGCGATTGGGACGTTGGGAAAAAATATAATTGATGGTCAAAACTTTAAGAGCAAGTATCTGCAGAAAGGAGTGTCGGAGGAAGCTACTCTCAAAACGCGATTGAAACGTCTACACGCAACATATCTATACTGCCGCGATGTAAAAACGGGCATATGAATATCTTGAAAAAGGATTCTCGGCTTGATTCTTCTTGCATTATATAGGGTAGACTTTGAATGTGTGTCAGGCGGCCTTTATATGTTTATACGTGTAATGAGCTCGCTCCCCATTAATTACTTACCAAGAAGGTGAACATCGATAAATATAGAATGCTTTTACCGTATAATCGCTATTTCGGTTTAAAAAAAATGGCGTTTTATGCTATTTATATGTACTTGTTTCATGTTTGGTATATTTCACTAGCAGTTTCATGCTCCTCTTCCTCCTATATTTTCGATTGTTGCAATAATTTCTAAAATAGTATGGATATTTTTCGTAAAATCGCCAGGAAGGACAGACAATTTACCAGGCAAGGTATGGCCCTGTTGTGCCGTTTGCTGGGTACAACCCTGCGCATATATAGCAAACCTCGATTGCGCGGTTTCCAAAGTTCGAACCAAATGCTTTTATTTCTATGACAGATTCTATGTCAAAAACCTATAACTAACACCGCAATTGCCCTCTAAACATTAATTTCCATCTCATTTGAAACTTTATTACCTCATTTTAGCTGTAGCAAAATTTCTTCTGCTTTTTCGCCTATAGTATATCTTTTTATAGTTTCTTTATCCATACTCAGACCCAGTCATGTAGTTTTGGTAACGTTTTTTCAAATAAATCTGGTTTCTAGATTAATTCAGGCGGCGAAGTACCTTCTACAGTAAAGCTTGAAGTCTCATTTTGGGTTATAACAGCGGTACGTAGGAGTTTATGCTGCTAACTACTCGTTTGGCATCCTCATGCGGCTTATTTGTGTCTAAGTCGCTACGACCTTTTGGTGTTGAATTCAGAACACGTCTTAGGGACCAGGTAGTTTTACCTTGGTATGTCTTTTAGTAATGCTTTAGTAAATAAAAGACGTTTAGAACTGCTTGATCCCAAGTTACTAATAGAGCAAAAATGTACTTCATTTATTAATGATCGTCGAGATCGTTTCTAATTTTTGTGTCTGTCTGTCGGTCGGTGTGCACGATACGTGCGATCGTTTTGAAAATTGGTACCTACACATGTTCTTAAGGATAAAGGTCGCTATTGTTTTTCAACGTATAGTTGTAAGAATAATCTCGAGGATCGTTCGGTATTAAGTTGTATCTTAAATTAGAAAAATAAAAATCTTCACTTGTTTGCGGATGATGCGTAACTACCCTACTTTCCAGTGATCTCTGGACTACAGACCCGGAGGGTGTAGATCTGTGGGTTCAGATACTTTCTCTTGATTATCAATAAACAATGACGCATTTGCTAGGGCAACTTACGAAAAAATCCTTTAAACAATTTGTTTTTAGCGCATATTTGAAAAATGAAAATACTTATTTGTACCCCGCTCCGTGTCATGGGCAAAATATCAGCATTGGAAAGCCTTAGAAAATTAGCCCCCCCCCCCCCCATTCAAGCAGCAACAGAATCTCCATTTATTTACTAATTTCTTTGGGGAAACAAGAAACCACAATATCCTTGACGGACAGGAACTTTGTGGTCGAAAGGAGGGGGGTCTCATAGTACTATTCGAACACAAACCCTGGGGCACCATGTTACGCGCCACTTTGTTTGTATCACGTTTACGATAGTGTTAACAACCCAATTAACCTGATGTTTGCTCACTGGATTTGGTACTAGTGGTGCTTAAATTTCTCGGCTCTTTCTCCACACATGGTATGTGCATAATTTATACCTACTTGTTCTTCCGCGATAAATTGCGTATCTAAAGGGGTAGGTATATTAAATATTACATTTTTTAACAAAATTCATTTTTTGGATGAACCGCAAGATCTCAAGGTGAATGATCAGATTGATTGACTCATGTTCCAGCAGAATTACCAGAAGAATCTCGAGGTGTATGGTAAGAAGTTTGGGTATAAATTATGTGTGAATCATCCATTCAACTTATGCCTAAAGGCTAAATTGCTTGTGATGAGTGTATTGGAATTAACTGTAAATTCGCGGTCGGTTTAATTAGTATAGGTACTTACTTAGGTATCCAAAACTCCTACGGATTGATTACAAGTTAAATAATTAGAATACACGAAATTAACTTTAAGGGAAATCCCTATAATGTTGGTGTAACACGACTGACGTCATGCTCATTTATTTTGTTGTATTGGATAAACAAGAGTATTCAGGTTTTGGCTTAATATATGATAGGCAAGCGATCACGATGATGTCAGTTTATATAAAGTTACTTATACATGATGTACCGTTGTAGCGTATGTGTATTTCCCAGTTTAAATATGTGATTTCCTTTTTGTTTCTTTTACATATTAGTGTGTTATTAGTTTAGTGGAAATGTGTCAAACGATATGTATCGCTTTTGGCTTTGGTTTTCTAATGATTATGACTATTAGTTCTACGCAAAGTGAATTTGGTTACACAGATAACGACGTTCTATTTACGAGTAAGGGTCACATTTTATGTCCATTATTATCATTTCCCACACCACTTCGTAAGGCTTGTGCACGTATACCTACACGAAATTCGAAAATGTCATTATTTTTAGAATGTCGATTGGATAACTACTTACCTACCAGATTACCTCGTGCGTACTTGTCCCAAGCCAAAAAACCGTGCAACGTTTTCTAGGATTGTAGAAACCTACCATCAACAAAGTGGGCATACCTTTTTTAGAAGTTCCCCGGTTAGCAATAATTACATTAATTGCAAGTCTTTATTTATTTTTTCTGGTATGTGTATGCAAATTTGCAATAATAATAATTTGAGTAAGTGACCCTGTACCATGATTCATTGACATGGTTTATGGGAAACTGCAATGGAACTTCATATAAAATTGTTTGGGGTATTACTTTTACACATCTACTTTACGTGTTCGTGTTTATTACTTATTGTTGGGTACCTACACCTATTTGTACAGTGTCCGTTTTTGCAAAATAAAGAGTTTTTGGGAAAATGCCAGCGTGGTCACTATTTTTTACTAGCACTACATGGAACACATAAAATAATGGCCTTTATGATTGATAAATCTGTGATATTACTTATATGTATGTTTTAGACGCTAAAACGATCGACCTGGATTCTGGAATAATCGCGTTGTCTGCACTGTTCAAATTCGCGACTATACTTTTATATTGTTCTGGAAGTTGCGCCTATTTATCCTGTTTCAAATTTTCTTCTATCCCAAAACCTTCTGACTATTAAGCAATAAAGTTTTAAAAACATGAGACTATTTATTTGTATTTACTCATACTATATTTATTGTTGTATATTTTTAAATTATACAGAGTGAGCAACAAAGATTGAAGCGTGCCGCTTCAGCTAAATTGGCAATGTGCCGCTCATAGCATATGCTGATTTGATACAAGATACGAAATACGAATAGACGCACGTCACTGTGACAGCGCAGAACGTCATTTTCGTATACAACTCCATACAAAGAAGGTAGTTTTGATATTAATAGGAACAAGCGGTGATGACGCACGCTTCAATCATTGTTGCTCACACTGTACAAATAACGTTCAGAATAAAAATGTAGGTATTTGTCGAGCCCTTGCCCAAAAAACCTAACTGTTCTTTGCTTGGACATGAAAATACTAAGGTTTGCATTTTTAGATACAGAAATAATCGTTCATTTTCATTCGCTACCATTTCTCCATGATCGTTTTATATCTTCTTATTTTTTATGCCGATGGATTTATTGCTGATTTTTTAGATGAGGGCAAATGTGGAGAAGGTAGCACAAAAGGAACGTGCAAAATGGTTACCGAATGCCCCGTAGCCGCGGCCGCAATACGAAACAAACAACATCATGGCTTGGAAAGGTGCGGATTTGAAGGTATAACCGAAGTCGTGTGTTGTCCCGAAGAGGAAACGGATTCTCGAACTCAAATCGTTACACGGAAGAGTGATCATGGTAATTGTTTCTTTGTTAATGAATATCATCACCCACGTCATTTCGCATCCATATAAATTCCTCATAATAGACGTTTTTTGTATAATTGTTTTGGCAGCTATTAGGTGACACTCTTTCTATACAATAGTGAAACTGACAATAATATCCAAGAATGACAAAAGATAAAATGGTACCTAATTCGCATTTGTTACAAACCCTCACGGTTCTGTTGACCTCACATTACCTTCTATTCCCTTGTCTTGGCAAAACAGAAATGGTGGTGGGGACAGTAGTGCCCTAGCTACCAGTGTTCCACGTGTTACGTGGAGCACGAGACCGGGACTAATAATAAGGTAAAAGTAATATCTAAAATCAACTGTGAAGATCTAGATACCGTAAAACAAAAGAACCTGTGGTTACAGGAAAAGCTTATTAAGCACAATACAAACTTATAAAAATAATATTATACAGAGTGGCCATTTCAAAACTTACAATATGCTATATCTTACATAGGTATAACAGAGATGATATTGACAAATCCTCAAAACTGTTTCTAGTGTAAAAAGGGGAATTACAATGACAGAGAGAACTCACCCCCTAACAAACTCCAAAGCCCCGTACTCCAACTTAAAAAAAACTAAATAACATCCAATCCAATAGGATATACAGTGTGTCCCAGATCGCGTGGGATTGCATGCATCCAATATGGCGCCCATTTAACTTTAGGAAGTTGGTAAATGTTCCTCAAAAGTAGCCATCTTGAATTTTTTTGACATCAATTCTAAATTAAGCGTATCAAAGACAGCCTCTTTTATATAAAACTTTTTTTTATATCTCTTATACTTTCGATAATATAAGACATTCAAGGAAATGACTAATTTTAGTTTTTTTTAATTTACGTCGAACCTATGCGACATTTTGAATTTCCATAAGGAAATTTTAAATAAGCATCTAAAACTGCAAAACCATTGCCCATTTAACCAATTCTCTATCTTTAATAATAACAAAGTTACCCATGCAATCCCACGCGATCTGGGACACACTGTATATAATTATTCCACAGGATGTATACATGTTATATTGCAGCATTTTGTCCTTACGGACACTTTTCATTGATGATGTGCTATTATTGGACCGTTGAGTTTTTTCTTCTTTTTTTCTTTTTCGCCACATGTATATCATACCGTTTCTTCCCTTTTTTCTGATTCCTTCATAGTGTTTTCTCGTTTTTACCTTTTCTTTCCTGCTTTCCCTTGTTCTTTCTACTTTTTTACGTTCCCATATCAGATGGTCAACAGTTTCCTCTATCCACATAGTCTGCGGGTCTTTAGAGACCTCCTCCGTTCTGGTGAATTCTCAATTTTCTTTCCTTTTTGCGGGCACTGGGCACATAAAAAATAAATGCAATGGCCCACGTTGGACGTGCGTCTCATTAATGGTGTGTGCGCAAAACACCATTTACAAAATACCACCCAAACAGAGTCCTACCTAACCAGCTTACAATTACCATTTCTCACATATCACACAAAAAAATACGAGTACAAAATCCTATGATAAAAAGTTAAGGGGACATAAAGCCTTTTCGTACACAACCCGTTCACAGAACGACCATAGCAAAATAAAAAAAAGCGATCTTAAGAAATAACAAGTTTAAAAACAGCTGAGATATACCTACTGGGGTCTCAACTAAAATAGGAGACACTGTACTTGTAGCTACCGGGGTAATGTAATTAATAACGTTAGGGCGGAGCTACATGATGTGGGATTGAGGACATCCGGACGCCAGCACGGAGCATGTTATACTAACGTTGCGATTTTTCAGATTTTTCCTCTTCTTTTACAGTTTTGGTCCGATTGTTTTCAAATTAGTGTCGTCGGAAAGATCTGTGAACGCGCGCAACCCTTGCGTGACGGAATTTTGTTCTTTTTCCTAGAGGCGAAATTAACTGTCTTTTGCAAAGCGCGCGTCTTCGAGGGGTTGTCGACTTCGGTCTCTCTTTCTCATTCCTCGAGCTATGAGAGGTGCCCCAAAAGCTCGAAAGTGGGTACCGACAAATCTTACTGATGGTGGGGTCAAAACTTCAAATGCGAATTACGAGTGAACCGGAAGTAGGAAGTGGTAATATGGTAGCCCCCTACAAAACTCGATCTCACACCAGGACTTTGTTAATTTTTTCTTTATTCACTTATTTGTGGATTTGCTCCATTATTTCGTTGCATTTGGTATCGTAAATATTTAAATTCTCTTACTTTCTCTACTCTTTCCCTCCCTCCACTTTCCTTTTCCTTTCTCCTCCATTCCAAATCTCATCATCTTCGATTTTTCAATTTTTTTCCCATTATGTCTCCATCGTTCCCATCATTTCCTTAATATGTTTTTCCTCTGTTGTCGATATTAGGCACTACGCGTCAGCATATGCCAGGGACCATATTTCTGCTTTCTTCCCAATTACGATTCTTCCACTTTGTCCCGGTTTTCATATTTTCTCCATGTTAGCGTTCAATAAGGTTGGGCTAAGTGGACATCCTTGTCTCAGTCTCCTATCCCTCCAGCCTACTTTTTGTCTCTCCATATAACTACTTGATTCTGTTATTAAATTATTATCTATTATTTTCCCATTCTCCATGTTTGCCATACTTTTTCCTTTTCTAGTATCTATGTCAAATCCATGAAAAACGCTATCACTTTTCCGCCCGTCATGTGTAGTACATAATATATGTAAAATTAACTTATTAACGATGTAAAGGATGAGGGGTATTACACCCCTAAATTAAACACTGTACCTACA
Organism: Photinus pyralis; assembly: GCF_008802855.1. NCBI lineage: Eukaryota > Metazoa > Arthropoda > Insecta > Coleoptera > Lampyridae > Photinus > Photinus pyralis. The sequence goes on from NW_022170819.1 coordinate 20,465,283, forward strand.
ACAATTTACAATGGGCGTTCATTGAACAGTAACAGGTATAATAAAGCTGCGTTAGCGAGCCGTAATAAAACGTGATGTTTTCATATTTAACGAAGTTCCGCTTACGTATATACAATCGATCGTTTCTCTCCCTCTACTGAATCCTATTTGTGTTACCCCATCTCTCATCTCATCCTCCTCTCTCCTACATCTCTTTCTAATCTTGGATTCAACACCATCGAGTAGGTACCTATATTCTGTACGTCATTGTCTTTGTCACTTCTTTTGTGAATCGGCACTACTGCCCTTTTCTTCCATTCTTTCGGTAGTCATCCTTCTTTGCATATCTTGTTTATTCGTTTTCGTTTCCTCAGCTTCTCCTTGATGCTATCTGTTGTGAAAATCCATACCTTATTCCTTATTTCATCCTTCCCTGCCGTTTTCCCTTTCTTCAGTCTCCATTTTACTTTCTGTTTAATCTCTTTTCTTGATATCTCGTTCCCTTCCACCTCATTTCTTCCTACCTCCTCTATCGCCCCCTTTTACTCTTACTTTCCTTGTAGTACCTTTGTGCTGTTTACAGTCCTCCATTTGTATTTCTCGGCCACTTATTATATTTTTCCCTTTTTCTCTGTTTATCATCTTCCAAAAGTCCTCCTCTCTTACCGGATTTCTTTTTAGTGACGTTTCTGTTTCTTCATCTTTTTTCCTTACATTTTCTTTTGTTCTTTTTGTTCTGTTTTTTCAACTCCGTCTCCTATAATCTCTCCCTTTCTTTTTTTTCCATCATTGTTCTGTTTTTCGCCTTTGTACACTCTCTGTCCTACCTGTTTCCGTGTTATTGCCTCATATTTTTCCACTCCTATGTTCTTTCCTGTTTCTTCTTCGTTTTGTTCCTCTAGTCGCTTTCTATAAGTTTATGAATATCGTCTCTTTTTAAAGCACCGGGAAACCCAAGCATTGGTACAAACTACAACTACAACTACAATCTAAAAAATGTAGGTATTATTAATTACTTCAATTCCAAGTACTTTGCAGTGATCTAAGTAGCTTATAAGTCGCGATTTCACGAATGAGAAGGTCAAGTGGCTAACATATAAAGAATAGAAAATTCTGGGTAAGTGTTGCGGTTTCTATTCATCTCCTCTTGATATGAAACTAATGATGAATAATGAACATTTTAGATCTTGGAATTTATTTGTTTTGTGACCTCTGATGTTTTCTCAGTAGCAACACACAGTATTAGGGCCAGACATCAAACACCTGAGTGCCTGAACGTAACCAAATGGTTCCGAGTGCTCGAGAGAACATTTTCTATATTACTTGCACCACCTCGATAGATTAATTAACCCGACGACCGTGCCGACCGCAACGATATACAACTCTTCATCTTTTGGGACCAGATTGTATTGGCCTGGCAAGCCATTTTATATTTCCCTGGCGGTGTGGAGTTGGGAGTGAGGGTTCGCTCACTTCTTTTCGTTGTCTGAACCCTTAATTTTCGGTTTACTTACGAACGAGCAATAAATGACAGTACTCGAGACCGAAAGTCCACGGGAACACGGAACTGGTATTAGGGGATGTAATGCTCTGCGTTTTACAGAATCAGAAAGCTCATTTTTGACCATACTAACACTTGCAGTAAAATGTTCTGTGCTCCACAGAACCAAAGTCGCGTCTCTTTTCTGGCGTCACTGTCAACTGCAGTTAATCTTTACAAGTGCCCTAATGCAGTGCAAAATTAGTAAAAAAAAATAATTACAAGAAAAGCAAGCAAAAGGAGATAACTAATCCCTCCACTTAAATTTAATATACCTAAATTACGTTAGCAGTTCGCATGTTTTGATAACTTAAATTCAATGAACAATAATTGAACGGTTCCGAACGGATTTTAATTAATCCCAAACGCAACATTGCAACGTCTAGATTAATTATGTCTGTCCCTGAATCACGCCCCATCGCGAACGTTACTTATATTATGATTATAAAAGGCTATTTGCGAATTATCCAGATTAAAATAAATCTCTATGGACGCAAATGCTGTTCTGTACGACTGCATACTTTCACTTGATTTGATTATATTATTGTAATTAAATGTAAGAGGACCATTTGAAGTGGGCTCCGAAAAGAAGAGACTGGAAGCATCTTCCCTGGTGCCAGTCTAACCCTATGATAGTTTCAGTGCTTCTTAATTCTGAAAGCTCACCCTGTATACGTAATATGTAAACGGACTATTTACATTAATCCCTCGATCCTAAGGTAATTGTAAAAAGCGCGTCGTTGGGGGTTGTTGTCAAATTGGGTACTGTGGCCAACTCCAAACCGAATCGATCACTACATTTCTGGCAGGAATCTTCAAGAGTGAATTAACTCGAGAACATATGTTATGGTACATCTGTAAGGTACTTACTTTTTTAAATCTTGAAGTTACAGCCCTTTGAATTTTCTTTCGAAATTGGTTTCTCGTATATAACTTTTGATTGAGAAGTCTGATCGAAAAAGTACGAATTGTTTTGGATTCTACGCACCAAAATTAATTAGAAAAAGTGTTTTCCCGAGAAATTTTGGTGTAGTCGATTTTTGGTAAAAAAGGAAGGTTATACACTGCCTTTTTTTGAGGCCCCAAAAAAAATTGTCTCAGATCGACCCGGAAAAAAAATTTTCTTATAGAATGTGGCCTGTAGAATCCATAATTTCAAACAGTTCCAAGATTGGGCTACTAGTTCAAAAGTTACAGCCCTTTGAATTTTCTTTCGAAATTGGTTTCTAGTATAACTTTTGATTGAGAAGTCTGATCGAAAAAGTACGAATTGTTTTGGATTCTACGCACCAAAATTAATAAGAAAAAGTGTTTTCCCGAGAAATTTTAGTGTAGTCGATTTTTGGTAAAAAAAAAGGAAATACTATGCGAAGTATTCGAATACTAAATACTTGTGAAAGTATTTGAGTTACAAAAACAAATACTCTGCTTCCATAAAAGTATTTAATTACAAAGTATTTGAATACTTTAAAGGATTTGAATACTAAAAAGTATTTACAAAATCGAATACTGCCCAGCTCTGCTCGGTTGCAAGAACGGATTGTCGGAAGAGGGTACTCACAAAGGGCGATTGAGACGTCTGCAAGAAATATATCCATTGGTGATGTCAAGATAAAAGCTATTTCGGTTTTAAAAAAATGCGCTTTATCTGCACGAGTTGTGCACAATTTATACTTGTTTGAAATAAGAACCACAGATGCTTCTACTAAAGACAAGCATATCGTAAAAATTACATGTTTCTTATTTATAAGAATAGGTATTTATGCCATAACTTATTTTCCTTCGTACACATAAATAACCCGTTACATTACATTCCATGAGGAACTGATCAATTCATGAAAAATGCGCTAGTAACCTACTCGCCTTAAGGCGAAAACCTTTTTCTGTTGATTTCACTTACGCATGTAATCAATATATCACACTTTTGACTGTTTCTACTCTTCACGGTCAAGTGTGATGTAAAGTAACTCTTGTTTAAATTATAGCATGTAAAGAATATGTTAAAGGCCTGCCTCCAGACATAACGTTTCTAATACTGAAAGGAGATAATGCCACTTTGGGAGAATTTCCACACATGGTGAGTACCAACGACTTGTTAACTTAAAAAATCTTTTCTGTTTAGAAATATCTGATGACACTATATTGTATCATTTGACCCCAGTTTGTTGTTGTAGGCAGCTTTAGGATATTTGTACGACGATGATGTCGAGTACAAATGGGAATGTGGCGCTTCTCTAATAAGTAGCAATTTTGTATTGACAGCGGCGCATTGTTTAGTTAGAACAGATAAGTAGGGCTTGCTTTTTAACGAAAATATGGCAAATAATTATCTTTTATCTACAGCAAGTCTCCGACAAAGGTTCGTATGGGAGTAATAGATACTACCGGCAGTGACAAAGTTGAAGCTCTCGACGTAAATATTAAAAAAAAGTACGTCAATCCCCAATATCAACATCGACAGAAAAGGCATGACATCGCGTTACTGGAACTGGAAACGCCGATCACGAAAAGTAAATACGTTCATCCTGCTTGTCTTTATCAAGAAGGGAACGATCCCATTGGATTAGTTGTAACGGGTTGGGGACTTACAAGTCAAAGCGGTAAAACTACCTTTGCTTTGTACTTGAAGTGAACTGAAACTTAATTCATAGGCGATCCCAGTACCATTCTTCAAAAGGCAACACTCGAACCAGTACCAGTACCTACTTGCACCAAATACTATGAAGCACGTTCAAGCAGACCGATTTTAAACTTTCAAATATGCGCAATGTCAGATGACGGTAGAGATACCTGTTCTGTAGGTATTCTGCAGTGGTGTTTAAAAGCGTGTTGCTGACTTAGCCAAATTTACAGGGTGATTCGGGTGGTCCACTTCAAGTACAACAGGAGCCAAGTACCATTTACACGATAGTCGGTATAACTTCGTACGGAATTGGGTGCGGAGGTAAAAATCCGGGGGTTTATACAAGGGTTTCCGCTTATCTAGACTGGATCGAGAGTATAGTCTGGCCTTAACATAATGTCATCTCCTTAGGATCTATTTTAAATGCCTGCACTGATACTCGAATTGTGATTATTTTGATTTGTGAAGTTGTAGTTCCCAATACACTTACTTAAGTACTCTCGTACAAAATACCTAATTGTTATATGTGCCATGATATCAAATAAATTTCAAACGTTCATTGTCTACCTATAGTCAAAGGTATGCAATTGTGTACTAGTATTTTTAGTGGAGCCAGAGAGACTCGGCATGCATGCACATTTATCTACACCAAAAACTTCACAATAATAAAAGTTAACGGTATCAAACACGTGATTCTGCATTGAGGTTAAATCAAGTCAATTTCTTTCCTAAGAATATCATGGCGGAAATTTCCTAGTTTACATGTTATGTTATGGCATATATAAATGTTCCCGAAATGATGTAGGTATTTGACTTTTTTTATATAAAACAGGCGATAAATACAATCTGCCGCACAAGCCGGCTCGTGTGGCTCATTTCAGTTAAAACTGCTAAAAGTGCTAAGGGTCCCTGGTTCGAATCCGGGTTCGGGCATGGATATTTGAACCTAAGTGTATAGTGGGTTGGGTTGGTAGAGCACCCTCGGCTGAAACCCCGCGCACTCAAAAATAAGGGCAAACGGATAGGTGCAACCGACATTGTTAGGGGATCGGTGGATAGTACGGCACTTGATAGAAAACAACTCCAGGCCTTCCATTATAAGTAATAGATACTATGAAGGAAAGAATCATTTTTACTCTCACCCCTACTCGTAGTAGTTTACTTGGTACCACTAACGGCCAACTTATACAAAATTTGGAACAGTGCAATCGTCCCATTTGTATTCAATTTTTACTTGCTAAAATTGTATCACATGGAGGGGCAGGATGGGGTGGACCTTTAATACACAAAAACATGAAGACTGTTTGGATCTCCAGGATTCTAAGGCCATCCCCCGTAAAGTCCGTCCGGCTGGATGACAGACGGACAAAACGCACGCAATAATACATATTTCACTTTGCGAAATTTTATTGCCGTGGAGGCATTTTTTCGAAAAATGCGTATGGCGAATTAAACACGCTCCAAATTTGGTTTCAATCAGTTCAGACAGACAGACAGACCTCAAGATTTTGTTTGATTTCGGATTCCTGGTGTTTCAAACCGTGTATATCCGTCAAAAAAGTGAGGGGTCATTTTTTACTCCAATCGGGTGATGAAAATGTAGAATTATTTTCCTCTGAGTGACCTCAAAACGCCTAACCTGCGTGTCAGTTGGTTTTATTTAAAATTTCACTTATCAATTTTGGCCACTATAATAAGATAAGAAGGTCGCCCCGCCGCTGACCTTACCTGTTATCGCTTTACCTATTCATTCCCGCACAGTATTTAGCAAAAGTTAAGAGGCGTCGGTCTATGTGCGTGGTTCCAATGGTATATACCTATATGGGGTGGATACCGGATGGTAATGGCCCTTTCCTTGGAGTTGACTAATAAAGCTATAAGGGTGAGTCTTTATTTCTGTATAGGTAAAATGCATGTAGGTAAACTCTGCACTAAACCCCAAAAATCACTTCTACCGATGAACGGTAAACGAAAATATGACTAATGATTACAACTACATTATGTCCTATTTAAATAAATTTGTTTGTTTTTAATCTTCGTGCTTAGTGCCCTAATGGTAGCACCTTTAGTCATGTTTGACATGTAGGAATCTTAATTTTGATTTCTCATAAGATGTAAAAACCAAAAAAAGGTTATTATTGATCATAGATGATTAAATTAAAACCCCTATTCCAACTCTCTTGTTTAGTAAAATTTTTGCGCCATGTGTGTCTATTACAGATAAAGCGTTAGTCATTGACAGATGGGTCGTTGAACTAGGGATCCAAACTGATTTCACACTTTTCGCATTTTCGCTCTGTTGAGTTCTCACAAAATAGTCCAGGAAATAGAGACTGAAAATGGACCATTTCCTGCAAAACGAGAAGTAGTTCCAATTTTTTATGCATGTCATGAAAGAATATCTGGTGGTTAAGGCTGGACAGTACATACAGAACGGAGTATGTAAAGTTGCCTATTCTCAATCCCCAAATTTGGTTATTTATAATATTAATTTGTGTTCGATGGTAAAAACATAAACTTAGTCCAATTATAATGAACATTTTCTATCTGTATAAAACCAGCCACCCGGCGGAAGCTATCTTTTAGCGCTTTTTAGAAAAACTTTTAAGTTGTTTTTCCAAGATAACTTATCTATAAATGAAGTTGGAACAATTTCCAAAATTAAGATACGTTCGTAAACTTAATATCTAGGCAATAACGCCAGGAAAATTTATTTCCTTTTTTCTTTTCCAAAATATGACACCCTAACAGCCCTCGACGTTGCCCTTAAAAAAAAGATTATTTTAAAACATTTTAGTAAACCCCGGCGTTATTGTCTAGCTAAAGCATTCACCTTTCACAGGAATATTCGACCCCTTCTTCAACTTCACTCAGAATTAAGATATCGTGGAACGAAATCACGCGTTTTCGGGCAACGGAACGGGTGTACTGTCCAGCCTTAAGAATCCAAGTTTTCGACCTCCCACCCCTTGTGCTTCCCCCGTACCACCCTCAAAACCAATGAAATTTGGTTGGTTTTTTAGTTTTTCAATCATATCTTTTTATAGGTTCATTTTGCAAAAAAATATTGTTATCAGAAATTGTAGACTATGAAATTCTACACAACTTTGATATACACTAAGTTTTTGTGAAATGTTTATTAAAAACGATATAGAGCTTCAGAGTTGCTTATATTTTTAAGAATTCTAAAGTTTGTAGATTTTTTAACCAAATTTTATACTTTATCTCCATAATTAAGTTTTATGAGAAAATATTTTGAACTTATTGTGGTATAAATCCCCCTACGCTGCGCACCTTTACCAAAGGGGATGCATAATACTTAATTCAACTTTCAACTCTTGCTAATGGGGATATTTGAATCACTGTGGGTTTTCTAATATCCGTTTGAAACAAAAAAAATTTATCTTACTTATCCTCACTAGCAAGGGTTGCAAGTTTAATTATTTTGCATCCCCTTTGGTAAGGGTGCAGGGTAGAGGGATTTATACTGCGATAAATTCAATCTCATAAAACTCTTAATTATAGAGATAAAGTATGAAATTTGGTTAAAACATCTACATACAAACTTTAGAATTCTTAAAAATATAAGCAACTCTGAAGCTCTATATTGTTTTTGATAAACATTTCACAATAAAGTCGTGTATATCAAAGTTGTGTAGAATTTTATGATCTACAATTTCTGATAACAATATTTTTTTCTAAAGTGAACCATTAAAAAGATATGATTGAAAAACCAAGAAACCATCCAAATTTCAGGGGTTTTGGGGGTGGTGCGGGGGAAGCACAAGGGGTGGTAGGTCGAAAACTTAGATTCTGAACCATCAGATGACTGTCTATGACATGCAAAAGAAATTAGAACTACTTCTCATTTTGCAAGTTAAAACCCTCTATTCCCTGGACTACAATGATTTGAAGGTAGTTTGAAACGAAAAACATTATAGATCCTCAAGGGATATATATTTCAACTATATTTATAATGTTATTTATTAAAAAAGTATTTATTTATGTTATTATTGATATTTATTGAGCATATTTATACCTAAGGACATGGTTTTTGGTTAGAATCGTTCATTTTGTACTCTCGGGAGCGGATCAGAATGGTCTGATTCAGTCTGATTACCTATTTTACCGTCGAGTTTTAACCGAGACGGTTATGCTTTCTCCCAATCGTCCGTCACTCGACCGATAGCTTCATGTCCATCGATTTAAAAGAGAAGGAATGGACCAATTACGATGAAATTTGGGTTTTTTAATCAAATTTGTAGATCGAAGATCGAGAATTGGCCATGTAGATCAAAAAATAAAGAAGGCTCTTTTGACATCTTTGTCAGTTATGCGTGAAATTTTGTATGTAGGCACCTCGGATAAAAGTAAAACTAATGCCGAATCAAAAAATGTGTTTTGCGCATTAGTACAGGCCCTAGAGCTCAGAACAGGGGTCTACCTTGCACATTTCTGAGACAAAGAACCAAAACCAAGATGCAGGGTTTATGTTTTTTGGGTCGCTGAATCCGAATTTGACATTTGCAGAAAAATCCGCATGACGCGGGAGCCGCCATCCTGGAAAAATGGCGGAAAATCGGCGGTTTTTCCACAAATCCCGAAATAACTCATTTGGTATCGGTTTTTTGGCGGAAAACTTCAGTAATAAATTAAAGTACATAAAATTTCCTTTGAGATGAGCCATTGTTGATGAAAATCGGATAAAAACTAACGCCACTACAGTGCGACGAAATTCGGCCCAAAAATGAAGTTTTGGCAATTTTCAATATTTCGCGCGCAAAAAAACGAGTCTGATGTCATTCACAGAGCAGTAAGCTCTCCGAGGAGCTTTTGAAGAACATCCAATTACTACCTTTAAAATGAGCCCAAGTTAGTTTAAATCGGACGAAAATTGACATCGCAACAATTAATCGCCCGAACCTACTTCTTTCGCCGAAATTAGCGCATTCATGGTGAAATGAGTATCAAGATCATATACCTAAGTTTTAAAACTTTTATTCACAATTTACAAGTTACATGATTTCTGCATTGAATGATTCAAAAGGCCTTACTCGCTAAAACCCCCGCCGCTGGCAATCCGATGAAGTGTCGGGAGTTTATCAATCCAATAGGGATGGTCAGAGGTACATCGTAGATCATGCTGGTGGTCGTTCTGGTTTTGTAGAGGATGGTTTGTTGTTGGTCAAGTAACGATGGTGATTGAAAAAAGTTAATAATACGAACAAGGGTTGTTATAACCTCTGTAGGTACTGTAACAAATTTTTATAAAGGGTTTACGCATTTTCGGTATTTTCTATTTAAATTTCCAAATTTTCTATCTGGATACTCCCGTCAGGAGCGTCAGCATTCGATTCTTTTTTCTAAACTCGGTCTTTTCGCTTTTTGCTGGAATTTATAAGAGTTTCTATTCCGCGCTGAAGCACTACACTTACATCATTATTTAAGTCTTTTTCACAAATGGAACACTTTTTTATGCTTTCTGGTTCCATATTGAACGCTCAATCACCGAAAACACACTGAAAAAAGGAAAACATAACTAATGGCCATTTGCACCGACAAATTTTAGCTGAGCTTAGCTTAAAATCCATGACAATTGAGACAATATGGTTGTCATGGATTTTGAAGCTACTCTTAAGCTAAGTTCAGCTTAAATTTTTCGGTGCAAACGGCCATAAGTAATCCAAAATCTGGACAGCAGGACGTTATGTTCTATCAACAGGAAAAAACAAACAATTTTTTGGCTACATTCCAAAACCACGTATCCTGGTTGAACTGTTCGATGGAGATAGGTACGTGGTTTTGAAATGTAGCACAAAAGTTGGTTCTCTTTCGGTAAATGCTCCTCAATTATGCATTTGAATAACGATCGAATACCGAGTTTCTGACGAAACAGCCAATAAGGATATAAAAAATCAAAAAACCACACTAAAAGAAGCAATCTTACGTCGATGATTACCAAAATTAGGGATTCAATTGGATGTTCTTCAAAAGGTCCTCACATTCGGAGAGCTTACTGCTCGTGAATGAAGTCAGTTCCGTTTTTTGCGCGCAAAATTTCGAAAATTGCGAAACGTTATTATTGGTCCGAATTTCGTCGCACTGTAATGGCGTTAGTATCCGATTTTCATCAACAAAGGCTCATCTCAAAGGAAGTTTCATTTATTACTGATGTTTCTTCGCCAAAAAACCGATACCGAATGAGTTATTTCGCGTTTTGTGGAAAAACCGCCGATTTTCCGCCATTTTTCCAAGATGGCGGCTCCCGCGTCATGCGGATTTTTGTGCAAATGTCAAATTCGGATTCAGCGACCCAAAAAACATAAACCCCGCACCATGGTTCTTTGTCTCGCAAGGTCAAATCCTCTGGGGCCTGAACTACATGCATAATCCGATTTTTTCTATTTGTTAAGATATTTAAATGAAATTTTGTATGCAGACCAGCAGACACCTCGAATAAAAGTAGTTCTAGTGTTCGCAAATCGCATATTCAATAAATGTATTTAACCAAGAACAAGTCACGCGGGTCTCCGCTCAATAACTCGACACTACCCAACAATAAATAAAATAAAATAAATAAAATCTCATTATGCCCTCAAACGACCTGTCAAATTGATTGACGGAGTTATATTATGTAATAAAAAAGATGCAACTTGATTCATATGAAGCACTTTAATGTTGGGCAAACAATAATCATATAACATTTGTATATTAAAAATGCATTATTTGGAACGATGAAAAATAAAATTTTGTATGCACCTCAGGCATTACTCGATATTTAATCCTCGGGCGACTTACAATATATATATCGCCTTAAGGCTGGACAATACATACAGACCGGAGTATGTAAAGTTGCCTATTGTCAAAAGTCAAATTTGGCCATTCATAATATTATTTTGGGTTCGATGGCAGAAACATAAACTTAGGCCAATTATAGCGCACATTTTGTATCTGCATAAATCAAGCGGCGCGGCGGCGCAAACTATGTTTTCACGTTCTCAAGATAAACTTTTAAGTTGTTTTTCCAAGATAACTATATATGAAGTTGAAACAATTTCCAAAATTGCTATAAGTTCGTAAAGTTAATATCTAGGCAATAACGCCAGGAAAATTTGTTTCTTTTTTTCTTTCTCAAAATATGGCACCCAAACAGCCCTCGACGTTACCCCTAAAAAAAGGATTATTTCAAAACATTTTAATAAACCCAGGCGTTATTGTCTAGCCAAAGCATCCACCTTTCACAGGAATATTCAACCCCTTCTCCATCTTTACTAAATCGATCTGTACTGAATTTAAAACAGTTGAATCTCTTAGTAAAGGTAAATCGATCGACGTGTGAAAAACTGCTACAGCTCCAGATAACGCTTGGTTCTTGGTATAATTTCCGTTTTTCTAAGCGTCACAGCGCAGACTATTAGCTTGATAACGCACGGTTTGACTCCGCAAGACAACTAATGCGCATTCAAATCACATAACTTTCGAACACTAATTCATTTATATTTATATCCCTTCTCCCAGAATCTATATAACTGTAATTTAGTTCCACCGATACGACGAAACGTTTATAAGGTCTGCGCACCTCTTATACAAGCTTTTGTCAATTCGACTTGAATAGTAAATAGACGTATCCATATTGGAGAGCCACACTCAGAAGTTACATAACTATTTATGAAGAATGAGAATGAAATTTGTATCTAGATATAAGTTTTACTGAATAATCAAAAACATAATACAGTAAACAGTACATATATAGGTATTATCCTAATCATCCAATTGACACAAACCGGCTACTCCTCTGTTAATCCAATGAGTTGATGATAAATCTGTATCAAATGTAGTATACATTACAAAATTTGTAGAATGTCCCGTTGTAGAGAGTACTCCCCGTCTTGCACTTGTCTTGTAAAGTGGACATATGTAAGCGGGACGTTCGACAAATTCGGCCTTTAGACCTGGTTTTAGCCACATAATGGGCACAACATCGAAGAGTATCTTCGGAAAGGATTCTTTGAGCATTTTTGAGACTCTATCCCATCTTGCACCTTCCAGGAATAAACCCTGCACAAAGAAATTCAATTAATATCGGCATAGGTACCTATGTCAAAAATTAAAAAATCATTCAGTATTAACACCAACTACCTACATTGATTATTATCTAATTACAATATCTACTAGGTAGGTACATATTCATGCTAAAATCTCATTCGGTTAAAGCTTACATCGAAAAACACACTGATTTCTTCTTGTTCCAAGACTTGCTGCATGTAATAGTTGCAATATTAATAATCATACCGATAATACTACTAAGAATCTTAATTTATAGATGTAGAGGTTCACTCGAAAAGTTCGTTTTCATTTGAGTTAAATTTCGCATTATTTTGATAAGTATTTATACCAATGGGATCAAAAAATGCACATTTTCATTTTTTTAACAGCTAAGCAAAGGATTTAATTGTTTTATATTTTCTGTCACATACTGTAGGAAAATCTAAATCAGTATTTTACTCACTTTGATATAGACACCTGTATCTGGTGCTTTACGGACGGTCGTTTCATATTCAGTAGTGAAATATTCAAACTGTATGAAATCAATGGGAATTTTCAACTTTCTCGAATAATTTTGCAAAACTCCCGTTAAAAATGACTGAGTGAAATAAAAACCGGAGAGCCAAAATACTAGCGGAGGTCCATTATCAATCCAGTCTTGTAAAAATTTTAATCTGTAACTAGTGAAAACAACACCAGTCCTAAACGTATGTGTATTCAAACCTAGCAATCAAGTCTGCGATGTAAGATCCGAGAGGCTTTAAGCTCGGATAACTTTTACTCATCCAAGACGCGGGTACCTTGCCTATAACCAGGGAGGTATGCGTCTCTTCCAGTTCTTTGTTCATCACGACGAGCCCTTTTACTGCTTTTACTACGTCTCTTAGAGTTCGTTGTACCACAAGGATTAATCTATTAAATCGTATCAGTTCCTACAATAACCAATTAAGTGTCAACTATCATGTATGCCTAGTTAACATGGGCTTAGTACTTGTCATTCGCACATTTTTTAACAATCTTGATATATAAACAAACACATTGCAAATGGGTTGCCTAAAAAATGAAGTCAAGACTACCCTTAATTAAAATTAATGTTTCTGTTTGCTTCTATCACATGGGTACACGCTCACACTCTCTTACACATGTTGCCTACATGTTTCCAATACACATTTCCCTCTCTCTCTCAGCTGCACCGTTCCGAGTGAAAGAGAAAGACGCATAACTGGCGTGGGAGGGCTGCACGTTCCCGATCCCTGATGTAAATCATTACTGGTCACTTATCACTACTCAGATTAGTGCTGAGCGATAAGTACTAAGCCCATAGAGCAGTGTTCACTTCATCAGTACCTGTCGCAAAACGGTATTCATCGAGTTCATATACATCACTGGATATTTTTCACTAATTGCCTCAACATCAAACGGATTGGGAACTTTTCCCAATATCTCTTTGACTAACTCGACTACTGTTCCTTCCGACACACCGCCACCTCCACCGGCAGTTATTTGCGTTTGCGTTAATAAGACCCCATTTAACAACTAAAACAATTAGTAGGAGTGCCCCAAAATTCTCAACCATTTTTTACCATTAACGTTTCTTGATTATCTTTCGTAATGTCCGCATTTTCGTGTAATCCGTACACTTCGGGTTGCTGTACAAGTGGAAGCGATCGAATATACGACACACAGCCTTCCCACGATGTGTCGGTTGGCACATAGTACAAATCGAGGGCAGAGAATTTGTACCTATGTGCAACAAAAGTTAGGGTTGATCAGATTATTATGTACACTACATACCCGGGGGTTGTAATTATGTCGGGACAGTAAAATATTGAAAGTAAGGAGTTTAGTAACCTTCTATCCTTATCATCTGTAACACGTCCGCCGTAATTACACTCTCCAGTTAAGTATGTGAGTGCATCAAACGGAACCTCGTCATATTCAGTTAGGAACATCTGAAAATCATAACAGTCGTTATCGGCATTGAGCATCTACTCAAAACCAAAATTGAAACTGAATTTTATAATCTCTCCTTGTACACTTCCGGCATCTGGTATAAAGAAAAATCCCTGCAATAATTTCAAACACTCTGTGACCTCGATTAACACCTGAAATAAATCTTGGAGAAAAATCGGACATGAAAACTCTACCTGGGTCGCACAATGGATTAGAATAAACACACAATTAATTGATTGATAATCGCAAAAATGTATTCCGAAACACATGAAAAATTTTTTTCAAAATCTCTGAAAAGAAAAGCGTACTAAGCTATTTGCACATATTACCCCGCACGCAAGCCGTCGACAATAATAGTTATTTATTATATAAGACGATAAAGGTGTGCTTAGTTTTCGTTTATCATCGTGTATAATACAAAACTTTAGTAGAAATCATTATAAAACTGAAAATTCTGCAGGTATTTAATTAAAGCCCAGTAGCCCTACTTGAACTGTACCTAAAGCTTAAGACGCAGCTTGAGCTCTAAGTCCGTTTTAAACTATTCCACTAGTCAAAAACATTACAGTAACAGTATAAAGACAGTGTGACCATAATGCCCCATGTTGGGCATGTTCCTTCTAATTTATCATTGAGCTGATTGGTTTAATTGAATTAGTAACGTTTAAGACTCGGACTTTAACCTCACAGGTGGCGAGTTCGTATCCCACAAATTGCCAGTTTTTAGTGGTACAGAATCTCCCCTCTATCATGCTTCGGAGGACATGTAAAGCTAGCGGTCCCCGCCATTGTTAATTATACAGACGGCTATTGATGCGACCAACTACCAATAGAAAATAACACCACTGTCTCTATAGAGTCACTGTAACAAACATTTCTCAAGCCCGCCTTAAATGTAAGACCCCAACATTCACAGTCGGTGGAGTAGGAGTCGGGCTTATCTAATTAAATGTTCAAAATGCGCCTGTATTTGCATCTGTCAACTGTCATCCTTACAACACTCGTATTATTTTGTTAAAAGTGGTGCTTAACTCGGAACTCAGCCTATTGTCTCCTAAGTCAGGTTGGTGCAACCGGGGATTAGACGTCCAAAAGTTATCCTGTCATTTCCATGGAAACAATATTGTCTTCTGTTCTGAACTTCATTTTATTTTGGGCACCGCGTCCAATTTTTGACAGGAATGGCAGATTTCATTGGAGTGCATAATGATTTGTTTCACTTTATTTACCCGTGCCGTTAAAGTGATCACTATCTACCCTTTTAGTGCCAAGGGTCACCTACTGTCAAATGCAAGCAATACACTTTGCTTTATGATGCAAACGCTATAAGTTGCATTGTAAACAATATAAACAATTCAATGTAAGTTTCGAATCTAAAATTTAATGGATATTCTAATGCGAAATTGAATTACCTATACGTTACACCAAAGTCTTACGCGCAACGATATAAACAATTGTCCAGAGAACGCAAACGTACCTAATTCAGTTCAAGTAAACATAAAATATAAACAAACTAAACTTTATCTTGAAGAGCTGGTGAAACATATGACGTCTAGACGCAGGTAAACGGTAAAGTTCCCAGCACAATTACGGAAAATGGAACGACGACAATGGCACGATTATTACAACGAAGGCCTCCTTCCGAATCTTACATCCTTTTAGCAGCAATCTGATTTGAATGCCCCTGCTTCATAAATACCGGTGTTTTAGTGAAAAATGTACGTACATGTAATGGCCGCCTTCTTTGTAAGCACGTGAATCGGAAAGTAAATAAGTCAACGTGTAGATTTATTGTTGATGTGTATGGAAAAGCACTTTTGGGACGATATTTGGCACTTTCTCCACTGAATGTTAGTAATTTGACGTCACATAAAAATATGCAAAGCACGATTAACTGCGAAACCGCACTTCCCGCCTAAGTTCGTTTAAATTTAAATTTAAAATATCCACTGTAACGTTTGCTACTGCAAATTCTATATACACGGTAGTTCAAAAATACATATTTAGGATTAGGTACCATCTCAATGTGTCTTAGCAACTTATCTAAATTGAACAATTCAACAGCAAACGAAAACTACGCAATTTCAAACAATTCTAAAAGGAAAAACAAACACTGAAAAACATATGCAAACGAAACGAACCAATTCTGTGCGTATTTCGAAAATAATCCCCAAGATTTACTTCATAAATTGAAATATTCTCACATACAGGATGCCCAGTCTGTATTTTTGGTGTTTAGGCCGAAATAACGTCTAAATGTTAACACAATACGTATATTAGTCACTAGAAGGGGGAGCTATGTGTATAACCTGAGAACAAAAGAACACATAGGGAATACATGTTACAAACCTGTAATTGTAGAACACATATACGCAAATCGGATTCATTAAATTCATATGGAATATTCCATCCTAGTGGTCCAAACTTCCGCCTTTCTTGAATAAGAGCATGAAAAAAGCATAAACCAAACAACATATTCTGAAACTCCCGCCATTTGGGGCAACTTTTGTAGAAGTCTGGATTGCACAATGGATCGGAACTGTAGGACTTTAGCAGATTTTGTCGAAGTCCCTTGGGCGCTTCATTGGTCATTTTAACTCCTGGAAGTAAACCATATCAATTCTGAACAATTAACGTCTTCTACCATTTTGTAAAATTGCAACAGGAAACGCCTTGCTTGGATAACTTGTCAACCACAAGCGGAAATGCGAATTTGTATTCTCAGGAATGATTAATTCATCACAAATCCTGTTGAGTTCCCCCATCCAACTTTCCGCCAAATGGCAATTCTGTAAAACCACCCACTGGCCGGTGACAAGTGCGCGATTTATCATACCAGATGCGATTGGGCCCTTCACATAACGTTGGCATTTCTTATTACTAAACTTTAACCCAACTTACTTGGCCTTGTCCCAATGAAACTGACATCACACTCGACTTTGGCAAACCACGGTCGCTTGCAAATTTCATAAGCCCGGACATGGGGTCCGAACCAGCCGATAACACAAATATTAACGGAGTACAGCAGTTACTATCGTTGTAAGACTCTTCTATATTAAATTGCGGTGGCTCCAAATACAATTGGCCCATATTGTCCACAATATATTGCTTAAAAAATACGTCATTTGGAAAAAACGCTTACGATAACCTACCGCTACAGCCGGGACGACTTTGTCTGGCCTTATACACCTAATCATGACCAGCCTTTGTAAGTCCGTCAGTCTATTTAACGGCGCCGGACACGGAATATCCTGAGGGCTAGACGAATCGTAGAACTGCTTCCAAGCTTTAACATCTTTTTGTACGGATTTTTGAAACTCTCCAAGACTGTGAGAACAAATTAATTTTGATTACAATGAGGGTCGACGTCTTTTACCTTTTTAAGTTACTCGCGCGCACCACCTCTGACCATGATTTATCGGACAACCATTCCGAAGCCGGATTAGGATGGGGATTATCTAATGCAACGCCTCCCGTTAAAAGAAAATTCCAACAATCTTCGTCAATTAAACCCTACAAGAGAATATTCAAACGAATGGCAGTACCTATAATGACGAAATTTGTGTATGAATTTTTATTGTACTACAAAACTTATTTTATAGCAAAAGTTCGAATTTATTTTAAACGACAAAAATAGCATGCTTAATAAGTCTCCCGTCTTTTCAATAGAAACAATATTGCATTTTGTTCTGAACTTTATTTCGTGCTCTGGGTCCCATATTTCTAACCAGAATGACAGATGTCATTACAATCTGCAATCATTTGTTTCTCTATGTCTACCCTTGCAGTTAAAGAGATCACTTTAACCAATCTTACTGCTAAAGAGAGACCTAGCCTACTCATTGAAAGCTATTAAAATACAATTTACATTTTTGACGGGGGACGTCGCATTCTTTAAGAGATGATTAGGAGAGATTCTGTCGTAAAATGTACCTTTGATCTTAAAATTCCAACCGTCAGTACCAATGAAAATATCAACTTATCCTTTTCGAACAATGATCGGCAAACATTTCTGTAAATACTGGTGGTAAAGTAGGAATTTAAATTATCCATCCTTTCAACCAGATTGTCCGCCTTTTTACTGTTGGTTATAGATTGATTATACAAATTAATAAACCAGCTTAAGGAGTATTGGTACATCGGATCAATATTCGCTAACTCGGTGATGCAAAAGAACAGCACAGAAGAGTGCTTCGAAACCGGAATGTATCCGTTACGAGCTTCGTCAATTTCTTTTTCGGTTACGGCCGCGATTTCTTGTTTGGCCTGGATTTCGGCCGAGAGAACTTTACTCGACGATAAGATTTTGATTGCGGTCTCATCTTCCAGAATGTTGCCCTCGGATGAGGATAAAACTTCCAAAATTTTGTCTTCGATTTCTTTTAGAAGTTTTTTGTTGGTCGCGCTTTCTATGATCATTTCATTCTTCTTCTCTTCAAGTTCCGGACGCTCACGTGCAACTACAATGCCGAGCAGTTGATCTTGGAGACCCTGAGGTGTAATCATGAAATTTAAAAGTGTGACCTGCAATAAATAGTTGAGAATGACCACACAGATGGATTTGTTTGTACCTTAACAGCTAACTCTGGCAGGTAGTGGGGGTTTCGTAGTTGTGTTGTGATGTAAAAACGGAAATCAAACGAGTACTCTAGTACGTTGTCCCCCAATTTCATGTAGTAGACACCTTGTTGCTTAAATATGTTTTTCACAAGAACAGGATCGAGAACAGCGTCTATTTCTTGCTGAATGTTTTCTAGCATCACAGGAGTGCCAAACGTTATAGCGTTTTCCAAAACGCGTACATAGTTGGAGTCCGTTAATTTAATAATTTGAATCTTGTTTTGTTTTTCCATATTTTTCACCCATTTATTCGCTTGACCTGAAATGATTGCTACGGTCACTAAACCATCCACATCTGTTATTAGGTACGAAAAATCTCGATAAACACTCTAATTTTATTAGTTTGAGAAACTCAGAAGCCTTGATCACTCCCACAATTCCAAAGAATTATTTAACAAATTCTGAATTAACGCCATTACATCATCCTGGGTTTGAATAGACAAATTTGACGTGAGAACTCATATCCTGGGTCGTAATCTGGGCTCGATTAAGCACAGAGCTAATCATTTGCAGACAAAGCAAATTTAAATGAGAAAGTCAAACAATAAAGCTGAAATAACAATAGGCACTCAGGGCCAGACGACAAATACCACGCACACACGCACGTTCCCACTTTTATGCATTGATTATAGGAGAAAAACGTAAGTTGCGCCTACTTGGGGTAGTGTTAATTTGCTATAGTTAGCGGGTACGTAGTTTTCTAATGTACGTAGAAGTTTCGTGAGAAATTCTCCTACGAATATTCCTTTAGCATAATTAATATGATATTAGTATCTATAGGGTCTTTAGCTAATTTAGGGAATCGTTTAATTTTTACGAGAAACTTTTCCACAGGTGTGGGAACTCGAGCAGCTTTTATTTAAGATTAATATACAGGGTGTTGATATAATTTAGGTTATATTTTAGATTTCCTGTACATAGTTTGCTATAGAGAACTTTCGCATGTAAGTATAATTCGTAATTCTCAGGAAGGTGATTTTAAAATTAAGTTATGATGTTGTCGGCTTGTAGTACAATGGGTTGTTTTATGTGGGGGCGTAAAATAGTTATTGAATTTGTTCTTGTATTGCCATAATTTTTTATTAATTTTAATTGATGTTCAAAGCATAACTGGTTTAAGAGCCAAAATAAAAGAGGTAAAACCAGTGTCGGACTGGACCCAAAAGGCCTACCGAGAAATGGGAACAAAAGGCCCACACTCTACCATTGTATATAATCTAAATTGAGGAATGCATTCTTGAAATCGATACGTTCCGTATTATTTTCTGTTTGTGCGAAGGGGCCCATCCCGGACCAGGACAGTCTGACACTGGGTAAAACCTCAGGTCTCCTACCGCTAAAGCGATTTTAGAACCCACTGGGAATGCGAATAAAAATTAAAAAACGAGATTCGGTAGGACGCGTTTTAGTGAGTTTCGTTACCTCCTCTGTTCGAAAATCTTGGCTAGTGTAACAGGTGTAAGTAATTGATTTAAATTTCAAATGAAAACTTTTTATTCCTAAGGAGTGTATGTAGGTATTGCTGTTATCCTATAACATTCGGGACACACAAAAAATAAATGCCCCACGTTGGGCGCCAAATAACAATGCCGTGTGCAATGGCCCGACCAAAATGAACCACACACTAAACACCTTAAACCTAGCTAGCTCTCCTATTAAAATTTTCCCAGGACACATTTGAATCCCCGCCCAATGAAAAATCAAATTCCTTAAACATTAATTAACCATGAGACATCTATCTGGATCGTTAAAGAGTTCGAATAAACACACGATTTACATGAATTAACACAGACAAAGTTTATTCTAACACACAAATCAAATTAATAACAAAAAAAGGGCTGTAACTTTTGAACTAGTAACCCAATCTTGGAACTGTTTAAAATTATGGATTCTACAGGCCACGTTCTATAAGAAAAATTTTTTTCCGGGACGATCTGAGACAATTTTTTCTTCGGGGCAAAAAAAGGCAGTGTATAACCTTCCTTTTTTAACAAAATCGACTACACCAAAATTTCTCGGGAAAACACTTTTTCTTATTAACACACCACGCACAAGCGTTCGATAACCTACTTACAGTTTTCTGTTGAAAATCCCAACAATCCGAAAAAAATCACTAATTGTGACAATAGAACTAATGCTCTCAGAATCTTGGCGCTACATTCTTTTATGTGTTTATCATATTAAGACGTTTGTGCATAAACGCGTGTGATGGTGTGAGGGGAGATATCAATGCGAGTATAGGAGCCCGTGAGTTGAGTGCGTGCAATTTTTAACGTTGTGAAATAAATAATTAAGCAAGAAACCCGTTTTGTTTTAGGGTCATAATAGGTAATCAGTTACAAGTGCAAACTAAATCGTGGACCTTAAAACATCAAATAGGTAATTCTGATTCAAAATCACATTTTGTTCACTGAATAAACCTGGGGTGTAAGTCGACCTCTTCAGGAATATACAAATGATTTCTAGCAAACATTATTTTTATACAAAATCCCTAAAAACGGCCGACTCCTATTTTTATACAATTCAAAAATTTAAAGGAACTTTTTCAGTTGGATTTCTCCTTTTGAAAGCAACAGCAATTTAGAAAATTGGATAGTGGAACGCCTTAGGCATTACGAATGGACCTCCCGTATTATTATATTGTTGAAAATTAATTTCGAAAGATGGTTGACGCAATTTGATTCAGGAATAAACCGTGCTTCAGGTTTACTGTGATTTAATTAGTTGAACCTTGAGATATCCATAGTAATAAATTACCGATCTTCCGCAATATCAAAAATGTACCCCTGTAACTTAGGGGTTTAACAGCAAAACAAAAGCTTGAATTAATTGTCATTATCCTTTTTACCGGTAGCCGTTGTCAGTAAATTTGTTGCATGCTATATTAAATTAGATGCACAGCTTTGATTAAAGAATGAGTTTATCGGCACCTTGGACCCAAACGCTTTCGTAGTAACAATTTACTTAAACGGCGAACATCCAAATATGCACCGAAACGAGTAAAGGTTTGCTTCCTTAGGGTACCCACACACGAGCCGCATTTTGCACACTACACCATCATATATCATATGAACCGCACGGCGACTACAACCTGACCTTATCCTATGGAAAAGGGGGACTGATAATTTCCTATTAAGGGCAATGTTACGCGTTGAAGCAAATTTTGGTGTGGCGGCCATATTCTTGGTGGGCAAAAAAATTCGTTTGGGTTTGCACCACACGACAGAATTGTGGCCACGTACCCTGTTCCACGCAGTTAACAACATTTTCGTGGTTGACTTGCTGTCCTATGAACCGCACTTGTAGTTAATGCCAGTACAACCTCACCACCTCCTATATTATTCTATATTTCATGATGTCAGATTCTAGTCATCAGCTTCAATATTATATGGATTCCTACGTCCTCGGCCGCGAGTTGACTGCAGATACGTATAGTACCTATAGTATATTTTGGGACTTCAATTTGGTGCGAAGCGACGGCAATTGTGTGGTCGGTCTGACTGCAAAATGCGGCTTGTGTACAGGCACCCTTATTAATACAGCAACGCTTCACAATATTAACATTTGAAAATTATAGCAAACGTCCATTCGTTCTTTCACGCAATCAAGTTCTCTTTCTGCGTAAAGCAGCCACGTATTATTAATTTACTTCTGCTGGCAGCCGCAGCCCATAGCGAATTTAGAAGGCGCCAGTTTTAATTAATAATGAAGTTTTACTAGATCTGTCTCTTTCACGTTCTAAATATGTAAATGTGCAAATATGCGATTGAAAAAATGTAGCGCTTGACCGGCATAGTAGATTCCCTTCAAAAATTTTAGTAGGAACCTCGCTCTCTCACCAGATTTTTACTTAAATATCTCGCTGCATCCATGTACACGATAATTCCCGTATTTTCACCACATGCTTGGCTTTTAGTACAATGGAACGAAGTTTAGGTCTGTGAGATCGTGGCAACAGTGTGACGTTTCGACTCTTATCTACTCGAACACTTGTTTCCTAGCTTAAAACTTCTGTTCTGTTCTCATTCATTATGAAGCGGTAGACGTATAAAATTTCCTATAGGTACCAGTAATTTTGTCAATTCGAAAATCTTTACAGCCTAAAGCGACCACCTGTTACAACCATCATTATTATAGCATCTGGTGCCAAATAAAACGTTCGCATAGCGTAGTTTACCAAATATCCTACCATAGAAAGGATATCACTTTTTAGGCCAAAATGAACGTGGAATAAGGCGATGTGTAATTTTCCGCGTCTCTACCGAATCGCATGAAAATTTAGATTTAGGTTCTACTTACTCTCCACTTCAAAGTTGAACTTGAGCCCAGGGGTGCTTTTTATTTTTTAGAGGAAAAAACTACCACTATTTAAAAAAAATCGTGTAATTATAAATTAAAGCGGGTAATTGATTCAAATCATCTTTTAAAGGAGTGAATAAATATCAATTAACATTAAACAACATAAATTAAGATTTTATCACAGTTTAACGCCTAAATCTTACCCCAAAAAATGGTTATAATTAAAACAATGTCATAAAATACTTTGACTCCACTGATTTGCATGGAAATTTGGATTTAGGTTATTCTTACCCTACACTTCAAAATTGGACTTGTGCCGTTGGTTGCTGTTTATTTTTTAGGGGTGGAATCCTACCCCTATTAATCATATAATTGTAAATTCAAGCAATTTGGGATTATTTAATTATACAGTAACATTAAATTTAGATTTCTTTGCTATTTTTATTTTTTACCACATAATTCTAACCTTATACAGACCAACCCTTGCGAAGAAATTCGAATAGTTGTAGTAATTTTTTTTCTTCATTGATACTATATGTATATACAGTAATTTTTTAATTAAAATTTTACGAATTTATTTTAATTCAATTAAAGAAACAACCCTTATTTTTTGAAATATACGTCCTAGGTCTCTAGATTTTCAATAACAAATAGAAAAAATAAAATAAATAAAATGTCTGTGCCTTAATAGCACATTATGTGTATCTTACAATGCTCTAGTAACTACACGCGTTTTGATGTATTTGATGTTATTGGTTTTTTAATCATAAATCGGTTAATTCAAATTAATTTTTTTTAACCCTTATTTTTGAAAGGGTTGCAGTTGAAAGGGCTCGAATGAGTCACTAATGACAAGTGTAGGTATGCAAACTTTGAACAGCCACACCTTAACCAATTTTTGTTTTACAGAAAAACAAAAAAAAAGCAAAACGTTCAGAAAAGCAAAAGCTACATTTTTTATGCTTGTAAATGTTTCGTATCACTAATACTTTTGAATTTTTCAAAATTTCAAAATTTTTTTTTATTTCAAAACTACATTTTTTCAAAAATATGCACTTTGTACCGGTCAAACTTACTGATCATATAAACAATACATAAATAAAGTAAACTGTAAAGCGGTAACGCTTAATTACAATTGGGGTGCTAATTAGGGGGTGATTTCCTCGATTTTTTTTACCAAAAAAAAGGGCCAACTTTATTTTGAGCGTAACTCACTTAGTTTTGATGCTAGGAACTTTTCTTCAAAACAAAAAGGAAGGTTTTTTCAAACACTTTAAAAAAGTATTCATAAGTTTTCCCCGAAAAGTGCTTCATTTTTTGGTTATTTCACGTTGAGGTACTCGATTTGGAATTTAACGAATGAGAAAACGTGTTTTTTTTTGTTGAATAATGAACATCTTCACTCGCAAATAACTCGAATACTATAGACTTAGTGAAAAAACTCTATAGAACAAAAGTTGCTTAGAATTACTGAATTTATCAATTTCCGGATTTGTTTTGAACGTATCTCCCCCCTCGAGAAGGGGTGGCATTCACCCCCCAAGTAAAGGCAACCCTGGGCTCAAGTTCACCTTTGAAGTAGAGGGTAAGAGTAACCTAAATCCAAATTTCCAAGCAAATCCGTCGAGGCGCGAAAAATTACACGCCAAAACGGTCATTTACTGGCCTATTTACCTTGGGGATCTATCATCAAGGGCCATCGTCTTGATTTGGTGGCAATTATTCCATTTTCGATACTAAAATTATCGACGGGTAGCCCCGCAATATTCCATGCGCGTATAATCACAGGCTCGCCTAGTGTAACTACCAAAGAAAAATTTGTGGCGCACGGTATTCCTAACTTTATTGCACTGGAGTTCCATTCTTTAACAATGGCAGTCCTGAAACGCTTACAAAATGAGTATTGCATCGGATTCACTACACGTACCTGTAATCAACAGTAAACGGACCTAAATAAGCCACTACACCTGCCGAAAGTATAACATCCCCAATCACGTTCCCGAGGAGTCCTTGCAAATAAGCGGCGGTTTCGGACCAACGCGTTTTTTCGCCACCTAAACCGCCAATTAATTGTTCGGCTCTTACAAGTTTTTGAGAGCACAGTTCAATCATATCCTCCAAATCCTTTTTTTTCTTTGTTTCCGCGGCAAATTCGTCGTTTAACGCTTGCAGCTTATCTAAGATCTATAAAAATGTGTAAAATTCAAACTAATTCAGTAAAAAAACCTACTTGTTTCAATTCGGCTCTTTTCGCGTTTAGAGTTTCCATTTGCATCGCCAGTTCCGATTCGGCGCCGCGAAGCTTCTCTTGCTTGGGAGCGACAATTTTAATGACGCGATCGTACACCTCCAATGCCCGAACCCACTTGCACAAACCTTCGCAGGCCGTCGAAACGTTCCTAATATTCGCAGGTTCGAAATCACGATCCGGTATGTACTTTTCCCTAATCCTTTTCATAATCGCCGGAGGAATGTTGTCTTTATCGTACGTCTTGAGGCTGTCCAGGAATTTCATGTCGGCCAATAGTTTTACGGAAGGGCCCCAGTAGTCCTCCACCATTTTGCCACTTGTCGGATCCGGCTTTCTGTCCGCTTTACTACCCTTCATGATACATATCTAAAGTTACGCAAGTGATTATATAATCCGTTAAATGTGCTATAATTTACAGCTTCCATGACGAGTTTAACGCCAGCTGGTGGATTTTTCATAGACTTTACAAGAGTAATATCTGCGGGTTTTAAGGTGTCTAGGGCTTCAACTGCGGCTTCCAGTGCAGGGATAGCTTCGGCTAAATCCGATTCGCAGTCATCTTTTATAGCTTGCGCGGCTGCGGCTGCTTCATTGGCTAGTGCCTCGTCGGCTCCTACAATCTAGCATATCAATTGTAGTCGGCAGGTAAGCAGTAAGACCTCACTTCTTTTTGTTTTTCCACTACAATAGTATCTTGCTCGATTTTTACCATAAGTTTTTCGGTGACCCCTGACGCAACGACCAGTTTAGGTTGTAGCGCATGCAGTTCTTCCTGCATGAGGCTAACTTGACCGGCTGCAAAATCAAGCTTGTCCAAACCGGTCTCGTATCTATATCACCAGTGTGTACAAATAGTTTAACTGTGTGGTACCTTACCGATTTCTTTGTAAAGTGATTTGGTCTACTTTTAAATAGTACAAACTTTTAAATGTCTGTATCAATTCTAAGTAAGACGTAGGTGTGACATAAGTGCGACGCTGCAAGTCCTCGTAAAACTTATCCGAAGCTACTTCGATGGCGGTATGAAAATGTTTACAAATTTCAACACACTTCTCTATCATCTCCATCTGAATGTCGGTTTGTTGTAGAAACATTTTCGCAACACGCTCTAATGCATCGTCTGGCCACTTCATAAACCTAAAGCAGAAATTATAGTAGGTAGACTAAGAAACTAGTACGTAAGTTACCAGTCAATGGTGCAACAGTTTATAAGTGACGGGAACATTCTGCACCGCACACGAAAACTGCCACCAATGGGACTCATAGCCAACGCGACATGCAAATTATTTCTAATCCGTTCGATAAAAAAATTGTATAACGCCAAAGGTGTGTTATCGACTTTTTTGCCCTGGAATTTTTCCGTTAAAGAGCTCATCTTAAATTAAACGAATCACGTACAGTTTCTCTGGCGGCCGTCTGCATCTTCTCCAGTATTTCGACTTTCTCATCGGCCGCGTACAAGTTAGGAACATCTCCAGTGTTGAGTATCATATTGATGTCCTCCGTAAACGCCTCCTGTTTAATCTGCGTGTCGGCAAACAAGAAAATGATGGGCTTCCCCTCTCCGCCGGCTTTCAACAGTAATTTTTTTAAATCGTCTCTCCATTCGGAAACACCGTAAGTCTTAGATATTTCAATCTACAATTAAAAGTACGTTTAGTTGACCATCGTTTCCATGATTTACTTAAATCTGTTGGCGTTAGCGCATATCAATAAAAGAAAACAATATGTAGGGGGACCTACCTGTTATATATATTTAAAATTACATCATAATTGCGCTGGAAAAAAAGAGTATCCTAGTTACGAAAATAGCAAGTAGAAAAATTGTCAATAAATTAAGTTTGTTCCGTTCTGTTCCATTCATATAAATCAGAATCCACGAAATACAAATATAACAAGTGGCGACGAGGATAAGGAAGAATATTACAAAGTACAATGAATACCACACCTACAAATACAGTACAGCAGTCATTGAATACAGTACAACATTCATTTATAATTGAAGCGTTCAACCCAAGTACAACATCATGGGCCAGGTGGGTAAAACGTCTAGAAGGTGCTTTCAAGGTATTTAATACTACGGATGATATGAAAGTGTACTACATATTACACTACATGGGTGCGAGTACGTATGACATCCTCGCAGACAAATTATCTCCGGTGGAACCAGAAAGTAAAACGTATATAGAAATTATACAGACGTTGGAACATTTCTACTCACCATCGCCGTTAGAAGTAGCCGAAATATTTAGATTTCAATCTCGTAAACAAGTAGAAGGTGAGTCGATCCAAGAATATTGTCATGCATTACAAAAATTAAGCATCAATTGCAAATTTGGTAATTATTTGAATAACGCTGTAAGGAATCAGTTAGTGTTCGGGCTTCAATCAAAAAGAATACAAACTAGACTACTAGAAACAAAGGACCTGACTTTAGAAAAAGCCATGGAAGTCGCTAGCAGCATGGAAATTACCGAAAAAGATATACAGCAGTTACAACACAAAGGTACAAATGTGCATGCCATCAATTACAATTTCAAGAAGGATACAAAAAATACACACAAGGGAGAAGATACAAGTGCAGCCGCGAAGAAGACCAATTTTCAGGAAAAGAAGAAAATCAATACAGGAAATTTTAATTCTAATACTAATATACATTGTTTTAGATGCGGAGGCAATCATTTTGCCAACAAATGTAAACTAAACAGGAATATCACATGTACATCCTGTGGTGTAAAAGGTCATTTGAGAAAGGTTTGCATGAAGGATAAACAGGTAAATAATGTAGAGGAAATTTTACAAATTACATCGGAATCTACTGAGTACAGAAAGAAATATTCAATTACGTTAAAGCTTCAAAATAAATCAGTAAATTTCGAAGTTGATAGCGGTTCAGCCGTTACGCTTATAAGTCAGCAGTGTTACAGAAAATTGTTTGCTACACATGCTCTTCAATGTACAGATTTAAAGCTATTCTCATATTGTGAAATGCCTGTACAATTAATTGGATATATTACAGTGAACGTTCAATACAATCACCAAAAGTACGATTTGAATTGCTATGTTACAAAACTAGATAGACAACCACTATTGGGTCGCGAATGGATCAGACAGTTAAATTTGTTACAAATAAACAATATTTTACAAATTTCATCCAAAGTAGAAATAGGGTGGAATGATTTATGTAAATGTTCCTCGTATGACAACCCTGTAACTTTAATATCATCTATAAAAACAGTAACACCTGGAATAGCGAGGGAAGTGTTATATATATTTAAAATTACATCATAATTGCGCTGGAAAAAAAGAGTATCCTAGTTACGAAAATAGCAAGTAGAAAAATTGTCAATAAATTAAGTTTGTTCCGTTCTGTTCCATTCATATAAATCAGAATCCACGAAATACAAATATAACACTACCGAAAAATTGTATATATACTACTAGGGGAAAGTCGGGTAGCACAGGATACTTAGGCTTTTTATTTTTTTAACGAAAATGGAAAAAGACACTAAAACGGACTATTCATGTAATAGTAGAAACTTACAAAGTAATATTTTAAATAAAGTACCTAATTTAAAAATTTGGAAAAGTTTTTGGTATTTAAAAGACACCTCTAGTATTTATTGCAGTATTAAAACTGGAGGGTAACCCGGGACAGCTAAGGAATGCAAGGAAATTGAGAAGTAAAACTTTATTTTAACAAAATTATAAACTGAAACCCGTTTTTAAAATAAAAACAATAATAATAATGAGTTTTACATAAATCGCAGACATAAAAATGGGATGTGTCCTCAACATCCGCGCATTCTTCGTGGGCCAATTTTTGACATTTGATCAAATCCTCATCGAATGTCTCGTGACATTATACAAGCATGTAGTCGTGATTGTCTTCTCTCTTTATTTTCGTCTATCACTTTTTTTTATCTTACAACCTGTAGTTCTTTTGATTTTATTTGTTGTGTTATTTCTTTTCTTCTTTTGTAGTTTATTTTCTTCGAGTATCTTTCAAACTTTTTTGCCCTCTTTGGCTCTTTGCTCTTCCAACTTTTCTTCTAGACGGTTTTTAAGGGGAGTTGAGGTTACATCTTGTCCCCCGATACCCGAATTTATGCTGTCCCTGGCTACCCGATGTATCTATCAAAATTATTAAACCAAAGCCTACTTGGATACTAGCTAAAAAAACATAATTACTGTAATGGTCATGGGTTTCTACAGTACTTCAACTATAATTAATTAAAACTTGGTAGAAGCATTGTTTAAATACTTTATTTAAACAATGGCAGAAGTAAATTAACTTACTTGAATAGTTAGAAATTTCCACTCAAAGTTTTACTTAAAACAAACAATCTCTCACCAAAAACGACAAAATGCGTATATTGCAATTTCACATGTACCTAACTGGTGAAATCCTACACAATCAGTGCCGATGATCTGCCATTGACCTGCGCACTTGCCTGTTGTGTTTTGCTCCTACTACACAACCTATAGAAACGTTTTTTCCTAACGTGCCCCGTGCTACCCCATGTCCCAATGAAATAATCGTGATACCAAATAATTACTTTATAGTTTCGCAAAATTGCTCTATACTCTTATTCATTTTAAGAAGGTAGCGGTAGAAATCATAGGGAAGCTTTGACGGTCTCTGTGATTGGTTAAACCACGAGTCTGTATTACGCCGACAAATAAAATGTGTGACCAATTTTGTTATGTTAGTAGTTTCGGTTACGAACTAAACTGTCGAACTGACATTATAGATGTCAATTTCAATGATCCAAACGTGAAATCTTTTGATTTATATTCATATTTTTCAAATTTGGTGCCGTTTTATATTTATCCTGTGTGTGTCTATCTTTAAACACAGCGCCATCTACTACCTTCTTATAATGAATGCAGTATAGACAACTTCTGCAATGACGTTCAAAACAACCAAACAATGAATATCTTTATTCATTGCAACCAAAGTAAGTAAAAAAAAAGTGGACAACCCAGAAACTGTAAAAAAACTTACAAATAATGTGCTCCAATTACAAATATAGTATTAGCAACATGTCCTAGAATGAAGGTACCTACAGCAGTAGCCAAGTCAATCTACTACCAAAATCGCCAATTAAAAATAAAAAAAAACTTATAGACATGAAATTTGACCTAAAATGTACTTTAGATCTTTCTCCCATATGTGGGGGGTGCACAACAGACCGCCATTTTGGATTTTGTCATTATTTTTCCGGTATCTCCTCAATATCTCAAAAACTATCTTTAAATAAAGGCTTATTAAATTTAATGCCTAGAATATATCTTTATGATGATTTTTATTGTGTTCTTCTAATACAGCAGCTCCTCCTTCTTTAAATTTAATCTATTTCATAAACATTTATATGTACAATATGAAAGCTCATTACATTTCCTACAAAAAACGTATAGCAAGCTAGCAGGGCAGTCAACTTTGGTTATGCATGCGTCTTGCAAAAAGAACTACACAAGAAAGACCTCTATTGAGGCATGCCTGAAGTAAAAAGATGAACCATCGGCACCGGGCTCCATGTTGGGGTCGAGTCAGCAGTCATTTGACTTTAAGCACATATGCCTTTATTGTTGTGCACGAATTGATGATGCGTTTCTCGCAAAACAATCGAAGAGAGATAAAGTTCGGGCAGTGGGTATCACAACTCATCACCCAAATTATTTCCATCAAATCAACATTAAGTCTCAGCTTTTACAAATTTCATCCCTGTTTTACAACCCAACCGCACCACACCATAGAGGTGTCGAGAAAATGTTTTTGGCATTGTACAGAGCGTCGCTTATTCTCCCCCCTCCCCTCCCCCAACTACCGGTGCAGTGATGCAGCATGGTGAGACGATTTACCACCAGATCCAGTTGTGGGTGGGGAACTCTCTGGGAAGAAGTATCGCCAGCGCTGGACCCTACTTTATATTGAACATGATATGTTCCTCATGCAAGAGAGGGTGCGGACCAGGATGTGGCTGTCGGAAGGCAGGCGTCACATGCTCGGTCGCTTGCCCTGAACGCAATGGGGGTGTGTCCAGTGCCCCTTGTAGAGAAGTTGTCAGACTACGAGCTTGATGAATGAAATGTGTATTTATATTTCGGTTTTGTTTTTATGTTTATTATAGTTATTATTCATTTATTCAGTAGGTATATTTAGTTATATAATTATATGCTCATTTGCTCAATTTCAAATTTCATGATGCGCTTGTTCCCCCTCTTCGTACACACCATACGTACTATAGGCAGTAAATAATAACAGAGATTGATGATAACATAAGAAAAACACGATTTAAGAGACCCATATATCAATAATGGAGGATAAATTTAAGTGCAGTTTACGTTATGTGATTTTTCTTACGATTTCTCTTGCGAGTTGTCATGTTTTCGGGTCCGATCATACTTAGGTATTCTTTTTTTTTGTTTTCTTAAATTAAGTATAGGTACATATTTAAAGGTGTGTAAAATGATTTATAATTTGAGCCCTACAACTTAGGGTAAATAAGTTTTTTTAAATTATATATATATATATAGGTATATCATACTTAAGTATTCGTCATTTTATCATTTTTAAGGATAACTAGATCGAAATGAAAATAATTGAAAAATCTTGGTATTTTGGCTATGGTACATTAAAAACAATAAAAACTGTTGTAGAGAATTTAATAATCTGTCATATGATGTAATAATATACAGGGCGTTCCATATGAAAAAATCACATTTTTGTTATTATTTGAAAATTGCGATGTTGTTTTGGTTTTTTAATTGCAGATTTGGATTCACTAGCAACCAATAAGTACACAATTTAACCGTCTTTCTAACTCTACAGCTAAGAAAGTTGAAATAGTGCCGACTTAATTTGAAACATACTGTATAATGATGAATAAAAATTTATATTCAAAGCTAAGTGGTAATGAAAAATTGATAGTTTTCAATATATTGAGGAAAAACGGAAACAAGTGAAATTCAGGCGGCCTGTTGCGCACCCCCACGTATGGGCATTTTAGATGTGTTCAAGGAGAAGGTACAAACATATTGTATCTTGTACTAATGACGCTACGGCCTGAAGATGGTATTGCTTAACGTACCGAAATCGATAGCCTATACAGAAAAATAAAAACCTATTAGCTCGACTGCACTTCCTGTGTGTTTTTTAACCTCGTACAAACAACACTTTTTACCAAATTTCAAAACTAAGTTTTATTGAAGTTGAACAAACTCAAAAAATGATTTCAAAATAGTCTTCAAAATGGCGGATATTAACAAATGAATAGGTAGTAATTTTTTTAAATAAATGGACGTAATATTATATCGTTTTTTGCTAACCAAAGGGTAATGCAATTATATTAAACTCGAAACGAATACGTAATTTCCAGAAAAACTATTCGATTTCTCAGATTATTCAAACGCATTGTTGGAATTATGCATAATTTTTTTGAACAAATCAAATGATAGGTACTTATAATTACTTATTAATTTAAAAAAATTCCAATCCTAGGATATACACTGTGTCCAAAATAAGGATGTCTATCATGGGGACCTCGGAAACCAAAAAAAGATTTGTTATTTGAACAGATACAAAAAAATAAAAAACACTTTCTCATTGCCATTACTTGAGTTTTAAAATACAGGGTTGAAAGGTTTCGTTTTGCAGAAATCATCATTAATTTTATTTTTGTATATTGCCTGTAAAAAAAAGTACATACTGTATTGAGTAGAACTTTTTATACAAATACAACGATGTAGGTCACACAAATAAAACAAAAGTGGTAAACTGGTGGTTTCAACAGGATGGAGTACCCGCTCACAACACCCTAATTTTGTCAGAACACCTACTGGAGAAATTTTCCATTTTCCAGTAAATCTGCCCGACAGGTACCTAGTGTTGCAACAGTTACATAACTTTCATTATCTACATTAATATGTTACTTGCCTAAATTTTTAAATAGATCCAGATCATAAACATACGAGAGTCATATGTCTATAATACAGTTACAGATGCAGTTATCTTCCATCCAAAATTCTAAAATTGAAATAAAAGGGCATTTTAATGAGACAAAAAAAAATATTATATTTAATTTTTGCAGGAGAAGCCTCACTAAAAATCCTTTGTGTTTTGTAGTGGCATATGGCATTTCGTGAGTAGGGGTGCGAGACTGGACTGCGAGTTTACTGTATAGAACAATCTTATCTTTTAATTATTATAGTATTTGTAAAGTTCTCGCAATAAAATCTACCTAACTAACAGTATCGCCTTTGCTCATGTTTTTGCCATTGAAATAATGCTCTTGGTATTTTTTCCAACGATCTTGGTGCATAAATAACACGCACAACATATTTACTCGAACTTCAGGGTAGTAAAATGTATCTCAGCGTTAGTTACATACTTACTTGAAATTTGTAAATTAGTTATTCGCTTAGGGTATAACTAGTTACACAAAAAGTATCTAGATGCATGTAACTAGATACATTACAACACTTTCGATAGGTATTCTCGCACAATTACGGCGTTATGCGCGGGTGCACCATCCTGTTGAAACTTTGGTTTTCTTGTGTGCCGTACATTGTTGTATTCGTAATAAAAAATGCTACTCAATACAGTATGTAATTTTTTTTAAGGGCCATATAAACAAATGAAGCTGATGATGATTTCTCTGAAACGAAAAGTTCCCTTAAAAATCTCTCAACGCTGTCATGTAGAGCGCAACTAGTGGCAATTAGAAAGTGTTTTTCTTATTTTTTTGTATCTGTTCAAATAACATCAGAAAAAATTAAAACAAAATCCACAAATTTCGTTTTTATGTGTTTTTTAGAAGTGCCCCTGCCTCTGCAGGTCTTAAGTTGTTCTATAATCCTCCTATTTTACCTTACGAATTGGGAAAACTGCAGGAAAACCTAATTCGGAGTAGCCGGCAGATTGCTCGAAACTGATCTAAGGAAATTCCCATCTCTGCCACAGATGAAAAATTCTTACCTTAGCCCAGGTTTGAACACCTGACCTCCCGGCTATATAGCTCAACGCTCTACCACTCAGCTACACAATCCGTTTCAAAGATCCCCATGATAGACATCTTGGACACAGTGTATAGGTACCTATATTCTATTTTTACAATTAAAAAAATTAGGAATAAAATTTCATATTCAACATTGTTGGTTTTATAACATGTGCTTAAAGTGATTGAATAATATTTTTCCAAACACTTTTAACTATCTACTTATTACGTATATACAAAAATACCTCAATTGGTATCTATGTGATACGCATAGGCGAGCAATACCTCAAATAAATTGTATTCCGCCATCGCAGCCGCCAATTTAACCGCGGAATGTCGGCCGGAACCTCCAATACCAACCAGAAGCACGTTCCCATTATCCTGCATTAAAACGCGCGAAACTCTGGAGACATGCTCTATTGCAAATTTGAACATAACAAGATGCATGGGCGACCTAGAAATCATGTTGTATTCTCCCAAGTAGAAATTCATCTTTTCAACTAAATCCTCTAGATCGGCGACCTTGCAAAAACATTGTTAATTATAAATTGTGCGATTCGAATACAACTTCATCATAAATTTTAGGATCGGCATCTGGGTTCATGTAGTTTCCAAAGAATAAGTTACGAGCAGTATCGACAGATAACTTCTCGCCTTCCGGTATCCAAATTGCCATTACCTTTTCCATGTGTTGCCTGTAGACGTTATAACTCGTGTTTTTGACAATGTCGAAAAAAGTTTTCCTTGTGTTAAAAATCAATTAGGCCGAGACAAAAAGATAATAGGAAACCTACTTGTCACCATCATCGATTAGCCTGTCGTTAAACACTCGATAACTTTCGTGTATCCACAATCGGATTAGTTTATCAACATCGGTCATGACGGACGAAGGAACCAAAAGCATTCCACCGATCACCCTTGAGAAATCGCGCAAGGAAAATGTGTAATGGGATTTCAAAGGTGTCGGTAGAAACTTTTCCATTGCGGCTTTGTAAATCTCCATTGTTGCATTCACAATGTTCTAAAAATGACATATTGATTCATTGAATTTCGGATTCAATCGACAAACTTTAATTTGACGACAAATTGAATCCTCAAAGCCCTTAGCAAAGTGCCATTCCAG
The DNA here is from genome assembly GCF_008802855.1 of Photinus pyralis. NCBI lineage: Eukaryota > Metazoa > Arthropoda > Insecta > Coleoptera > Lampyridae > Photinus > Photinus pyralis. Next base: position 20,500,716 of record NW_022170819.1, read on the forward strand.
GATTGTACTGAATATTTTCGATAATGTCTCGTCCCCGAAAGTGTCCAGGCATATGATGTTCATATGGCGCAGAAAACGGGACGTGACCATGTTTGTGCCGCCACCCGGCGGTCCCATCGCACCCACAAAGTGCTGTGAACACTTGCGTAACATACTCACGAATGAAAGTACCGGGTGACCCAATAAGACTGTTCCTCGGCCATACCTCGGGAACCGGAACCGGAAAATATTTTCAAGTTCTAAAAATGACCACCAGAGGGCGTAACTGCCATCTTAAATTTTAAAATTGCATTTTCTTTAAATTTCGTATAATAAACTAAACATTATTTTTTTACATTTTTTATCTATCATTTTCTTAAAAACAAAAACTCAGTTATTTCAAAAACCAAGATGGTGTGGGACGTTCAATTGTTTTTGCAATATCCTGGTTTAACTTCTTAACCGTTTGACCGATTTTAAGAAATTTGGTATGGTTGAAAAGAGCATTCCTTGGGCAATGAGAATCAACCAAAATATAGTTAATTTAGTTGAATCCTTCTCCGCCAGGGGGCTAGTTTTGACACTATGATACAAAATCCTAAAAAAATCAAATGGAATGATATAACTTTTTCTTTATGAAAAAGTAGCCAAATAACACCCAAAGAGGCCAGTGTTTCAAAATCTCGTGCCTAACCTCAACAGCCTTATTGGGTCACCCGGTACATGTTGACTTACAATGTCCACTAGATAAAGAGATGATGTGTCCGCTTCAAACCAATACCCGTGATCAATTAACTGGCGCAGCAACTCAACAGGTGGTTGCGCTCCCCACTGTTCCTTTTGCGGCATTCCGACGTCGTCAACAAATAAAATACATTTTTTACCCATCGCCGGACCATAGACCCCTCTTCGCCGCTTATCCAACTTTGACATTACAATTTCTTGTGTCTGAAAAAATAGAATAACAGTAACGATACAAAATTCGTAACTGAGTACCCAAAATAGAGGCTGAATTTGCGTTTTTACAGTGTGTCAATTTCAATACTCAGAAATGCTCAAATTCGTATCGAGAAAAGGTCGGGGGCCTCATAAACCCCAAAAAAAATCGAAATGGAACCCCCATTATTGGAAAACTTTTCAAAAATTCTTTTCGACGGTGCCAAAATCACCACATTGCAGTTAATAAATGCTCCAAATGGAAAATCTCAAGAATCTTCAGAAAGTGGGATTCTTGCTTGCACTGTTGCCTGAGTGAAACAAAAAAGGATTAATTAATCAATGCGAAATAATAACACAATTCATGTTGGTGACGATGGGTATTTAATTCAATTCAACTTCTGGGGTGTTACAACTCCCTGCTCCCAAGAGGAAAGCGAAGCTTAAAAAAAAGGAAGATAGAGATTAGAGACACAAACGAGATAGAGAAGAAAATATAATGGTGAAGGAACTAAAATACAAAATCCCATCATACTCAAAATTGCTGAATAAATGAAACAATCCAAGAAAAATTCCCATAGAAAGAAAAATCCCACCGCAAGTACCTAGACCTAGACTGTAGAAAAAAAAACCTCAAAGAAAAGACAAGAAAAGAGAGTGAAGGGCTCAGATGATGGAGCGAAACTTGCGCCCAAAAAGAAATAAAAGCTGTGAACGTAGGCTTCCATCAGCCCTGCCATTCTCAACCAACCGACCGAAGCCCCCACGTTGGGCGCCAAAATTCTTGCCACAAAACAAAAAAAGAAAAGGGAAAGGAACAATAATACAAAAGAATAAAGACTTCTGGCTTGCCAGTTAATTGGTCGGTTTGGGTCGAGGTTTACAAAAAGGGTTTTCAAGTAATAGGTAGGGCGCCAAAAAAAATGCGGGAGACATATTTAGAATCCTCTACGTTCTTATACAACGGAACTCTCGCACAGGGTTCGTGTAATGTGTGTGCTGGTGTGAGTCGTTTGTAGAGTTGCGGGTGAGAGTCGAGTGTGGGTTCGTATAGTGAATGGGTCGCTTAAAAGGATGGATTATTGCAATTTGGACACGTTCGAACAGTATAGTCACTTTTTCAGCAGTGATAACACAACAACTTGCTCGGATAGGTACTATCTTAGATGGTATGACCCATTCCTTGGCAATTCCAACAAATAACTTGTGGATTTCGTGTACGTAGTTCTTAATAGGATTATTCAATAATTAGCCCCCACCTCCAATGATTCCAGAACGGATCCCCACCTGAGTAGAAAATAAATTGTTACGAGGGCAAGGCGCGAGGCGGGAAACGTCCCCTCGGAACGGTTTTGAGCGGTTATTTCGTCGTTTCAACTGGCCTCTGTAACGGGAGCCCTTGAATGCGGTTAATTTTTTTATTTGGTAGGGTTGCGAGTTGAATTTCGTTAGGGTTACGCGTTTTTTTGTTAATAAGCATTAGAGAGTATACTGGGTGGTTCTATTAAAGGGTTTTTAATAAAATTTGTGATCTACATTTTACAGATCATAGACCTTCATGAGAATTACTAAAACGGCCGTGGATTCTGAACGTAACTTACTTAGTCCCCACTCTCTTTTCAATTTTTCAGAACGCCCCCAAAATGGAGCTAATTACTTAAATCAGCCATCTTTAATCATTTGATTCGTTTACGCGCGCGTTAGATCAATACAATAATAATAATAGTCCTTATAGGAGAAGAATAACGGCTATTATTATTGTATTGATCGAACGCGCGCGTAAACAAATCAAATGATTAAAGATGGCTGATTTAAGTAATTAGCGCCATTTTGGGGCGTGCTGAAAAATTGAAAAGAGAGTGGGGACTAAGTAAGTTCGGTTCAGAAATAAGAAGGACCACCAGAGAGTAAGCTCTAATAGAAATACAAAACTTAAAACCTCCACTGGTAAAAAAAAACTTTGAACAACTTGTACATTCACACGTAGTTTTGTATTATTATTAGATCGGAGTATTTAACATAATTCTTGATAGAGAATGTCTGCCAATGGGTAATGTAATGAGGGAAACTGAAATATTGCAGAAAAATAGTATAAAATTAGTACGACTATATGGCGGACTTTTGAGAAAACACAAAAATTAGAATATCTCAATAACTCATCACATTCGTATAAGGCATGTTTGGTTAAAACAACTGCAAATGACCTCCAATACATATATGTTTATGAACCAGTCACCCTGTATAAGTAAGTAGCGTAAAATACAAACCATTGCCGACGACGTTCTCGCGCTAAAATTGATAACGTTTGGTAAGAATTTATCCTTGGGCAGTCCTATCAAGTGATCCAAAACAATGGCGGATTTTCCGGTGCCTGTTGGACCGACAAACAAGATAGGTAACTGATTGGCTAAGCATAATCGTAGGAAATACTTTTGACAGAGCGACTCATTTGTTTGTATTATAAGCTCCGACATCTAAAAGTCAACATTGAGATTGAAAAAATGTTCAAATTTTGATACCTTAGCATTGGGAGAAATGGAAAGTGCCTTGTCCATGGTTTCCGTCCATGTGATCCATGCACCATTGCTTTTCTTATCGAAAACCCAGTCAAAAATGATGTACCGCTCGGGGAATAGCTGATTCTTTTGTAGTTTAAATGATTTCGGTTTGGGATGACTCTTATCCTCTCCGTAGATTAGTTTGCGAAAAAAGACGTCAAATGAAATGCGTCCTTGAGACGTCAACGTTGAGCCCAAGCCCCACACAATACAAAAGACAATCGCCGTCTGTAACCAAATGGTACTAATCTGTTGTTCCTCGACCAGAAGACTGCTCAGTAGCCGAGAAAAAGACTAAAACTTGATGTATACATTGTAATACTTCACTAGCTTGTACCTACGTGAAATAAATGCATATCTGAAACAATCACAAAGTATTTGCAATGATGAAAGATAAAATCGAAACATGGTGGAATTAACCATTCGATCATCTCCTGTACTATTTCCAACTGCTCGGGTACTAGGGTCTTCTCGAGTTTTGCAAGGTATGAATCTTTGAATGCAATCCAGCCCAACAAACGGGGCTCCATATATATCATTCCGCATCGAGACACTGTTGCTGGAGATGCTTGTTCTAAATCGGCTGGCTCGAATATCAAATTCATTTTATTAGACATCTGCAACATTTCCAAGTTAAAAGGCGAGAATTTTACCCAGAACACATTACCGAGATTATTTCCCCAGACATTAAACATAACTTTTTATTGTCATCTAAAACAGTGTTCATATTTTCTATCCACACTGCATCTACGGGACCATCAAACAAAATCCATTTGCGATCTGTGGTTATGGACGATGCGTAGTCCCTAAACGTTGTGGCTAAAACGCCATCTGACCACTCATGCGAGGCCGGATCAAACTGGCCGTAAAGTTGACCCATTGAAATTGCCTTCGGATTAATAATACGAAACATCACCCTGTACTCTTTCAATTTGGCTCCCTTAATTTGACCTAACGCGCCCAAGGCTTCGCCCAAAGACTGATAGGAGCAGGTCTTTCCGGCCAGCGGCTCGCCCACAACCATAAGACCGTGCCTAACCAAGATCATTTCGTAAATTTGAATGCATTTCTCAATAAACCAGGGGGTCCCTTGAAGCACTCGCTTTTCTAGTTCCTTCACAAGGCATTCGATTAATTCGCCTCTTTCGAAATTTGGCACTTCGACGCCCGGAAATAAATCGGAGAATATACCCTCGAAAAGGGGGACGTCCTTTAAAAATAGGGACGATATTAAAGGACCACACCATACTCAATATCTTACTTGTGCTAGAAATTTTGGCAAATTTACATCGATAATGGCACGTAACACTAATTGCGATTCTTGAAATCCGGGGTAATTCTTCTTTAAAGCGCCCGCTGCCAATAAAACAGATTTGACGGCTCTCATTCCGTAATCGTAGTGATTCTGAGATGATAATTGTTCCGAGCACAGTTTGTAGGTGTGCACAATTTTTTGGGCCAAGCTGTAATAGGTACGTTATTACAGTCTCGTAATTTAGTTAAAGCGAACAAGATACCTTGACGCCATCACGAAGCCGTACGAGTACAACGAAATTTCGCCAATCATTGCGTAATCCGGAACCATCATCGCCACAGTTCGGAACAGCACCTTCAAATTATCCGGCAATTCTTGTCGTCCAGCATACCTATACAATACACAAATTAACGAAAGCAAGTTAAAGGTCTCTGATGCGCTATCACGAGACTTGAGCGCATTTTTGATGTGGATTGAGTAATTTTGTTTTGATTACTTCCGTGGTGATTGAATGAAATTTTCGATACAGAACCATTATATTCATTATAAGTATACCTATATATCTAGAGTGTTAAAGCTAGTCAGCAAAGAAACAGAATTAGCTGAAAATAGTCGGTCTCACTCTCAACTTAAAAGTTGCCACGGAGCTAGTTAAAAGGACATAGGATAGATATAGGTTGGGGTAAGTGGGGAATTGACAAAGTAACAACACCCTTCAAATGTTACAAATTTGAACACGTTGCAGCTACAGTGACTTAATTTAGAACAGTGTCGATAACAGGGTATCTCGTTTTTGATTGGTCATTGGTTCTGGTCGCCATATTGGAGCAAAATTCCAAACAGGCCAATAGAAAGCCTCTCAAACGAAGCGGTCACTCCGTGCTATAATTTATTAATTATACTATTTTGACAGTTCACGCTTCACGGCTTAATGTTACTAGTTTACACTTTGCTTCTTGTATTTGCTTTGTTTTACGTTTTCCGTCTCCAGTTTTATATAAACTCGTATTTTTTAAGATGCATATAGCTTGGATTTACGATATTATAAGGTAATTGGCTTAAAGTGTTTTTAGATGTACTACAACTGTACCTAACCTTACTAGTCAACTAGTGGTAATTAATGTAAAAATTGTTTCAGAAGTCCTAAATCATGAGTCTAGATAGAAAACTTGTTAGAGAAGCATCTTATACCAAATTTACCAGCAAAGTAAATTGTCGTTATGGATAACGTTATTCATAACGACAATTTACTTTGCTGGTACGCAGTTGTGATCATAAATATACGCTTGAATTGGTTTAAAGTTTAATATTGATGATTGCTGAAGCACAAGGAATATTGCTTTTTTGTAATCCGTGAAATAAATCAATGTGGGTTCCCCATAGATTGTTCTGCAAAGTTTTAGACGATCATTTTTGCACCGTTAGTTTTAAACAAGAATCTTTAAATGCAACTGCCATATATTATTCTATACCGTCACAATTTGACATGACACGGTATATTGATCCTGTAATCAAACCATTTTTTAGCTCCAATATGGCTGATTATGATAAGTTGTCGCCACTGTCCTAATACAGTCACTGTAGTTGCAGCTACCTCCAAATTACAGAAGGCGGAGGGGGTTGCTTCAATTGCGGAGAAAAGGGTCATAAAGCACAAAACTGTAAAAAAGAGAAATATTGCTATACGTGTGATATGACAGGGCACAGAGCCGATGCATGGGCGTATCTGAAACACGGAGATCTAATAGGGAGAATTAAAGAGGCAAAAATGTGATACGACCTATAAAAATGGGCACTAAAATCCTACAAGTTAACATAGGTAGAAGAAAGGCAACGACGAACTTACTGTTTCAAACTGCCCATCAAAAACAAATGAGTCTTCTATTGATCTCTGACGAAATAAATCCATGGTGATAAAGATCAAGATGCGGCATTTAAAATAATCAACAGAAATATCGAAATGCTAGATACGATGAAAGATGGAAACAGTCAGGTTTGGATAGAATTCGAGGATGCTATTATCTATAATTGCTACTTCTCCCCAAACGGATCTAGAAGAATTCGAAACGTACCTATGGAGACTCAGGCAAAGTTCAGAACTCACATTAAAAACGTGATGATATCAGCTGCCATGCATTTATCTGAGGAGACAGGGCAAACTATGCACGAATGGTGTATCGAGCAAAACCTCCACATACACTACAATAAAAGTGGAGTAGCGAGTATAAAACCAGAAACTTTGAATATAGCACTAGCAGCCGCACTTAACAAATCGTTTCCAAGAAAGAAACGCATGCAAAGAAAGTCCTGTATATCTGTGGAATGAAGAAGTTGCTACACAAAAGAGATGTATGCATTAAAGTAAGAAGAAGAAGAACAAGAATAAATGCAAAAAGGAACACACTGGAAGCAGAGAGAAATCAAGCAGCCGAACAGTTAAAAAAGAATCATGTGGCTGATCCACAAAATGGAAAAAATGCAGAGCATTGACTACCTCTTCAAGCTTGTCCGATCTTACTTGGTAAACAGTCGGAGAGAAATCAGTGATGGAAGTCTCCTGCGGAGTTCCACAAGGATCCGTCCTGGGACCGATCTTATGGAACATTTTTTACAGCAAAGTCCTAGAGATACAAACTCGGCCAGAAGTAGAGATATTGGGATTTGCGGACGCAACCGCAATCACGCTACGCGGCAGAACAAAGGCGGTAGAGGAAAACGAGCACAGCAAACTCGACCACTTGATATGGGTGCTGAAAATTAAACAAATTGTGCACAACTCCTGTGCAGATAAAGCGCAGTTTTTAAAACCGAAATAGCTTAGTAGTTGCGTTATAAGGTAGTAGCATGCTATATTTGTCGATGTTTTCTTTCTTGTTAGATGATTAATGGGGGAGACTTCACCAATAGATATGTCTCGTCCAGACAGTTTATTTTTCCTTTGTGAGTACTACCATTGACTATCTGTTCTTGAGATATAAGGAATTATTTATATCCGATCACGATAAGGAGTCGAGGAGGAAGCAATGGTTGGTAGAATGTTGAGGCCATTCATTAGAATACCATGAAAAATAAAGCTAGTGTCACGGACAGAGGGACGGACGGACAAAACCCAAACAATAGCATATTTTTTTTAATTCTTAAAAAATGCGCTAAAAATTAGAAACAGAAATGGTTATTCTATATAGAGGTAACAAAGTGAACGTAGAGAGGCAAAAGCTAAACAACAAGTAAAATAGCTGGGTAGGAACACGACCATGAGTGAACACATAAAGTGTACAGAGTGGCCAACTAAGAATGCGAGGTACTGTATCTGAGAATCTATCCATCGTAGAGGCTTGCGGTAAAAAAGTTATTACTAAAACGGCCACGAACAAAACCTGGAACATATTTTTAGCCGAAGAATAACTCTTTTCAATTAACCTGAGTTTGTTAAAATCGGCTCAGTCGTTTCGAAGATACAGGGTGTTCTTTACGGAAACCTTTGAATACCCCCCACCACTTCATTTTTAGAGATACAGGAAAAATTGTCAAACAAAAAAGGTTCAGATTATCGTCGTCTTCAAAGACCGGACATTTTTTGTTAGGTTAATGTAGCGGAATTCACAGAAACAACACTTTTTTAGATTCCAGATTGCAGTTACGCCCTCTAGCGGCCATTTCAGAAACTTAAAAATATTTTCCAGGTTTTGTTCGTTGCCGTTTTAGTAATAACTTTTTTACCGCAAGCCTCTACGATGGATAGAATCTCAGATACAGTACCTCGCATTCTTATTTGGCCACCCTGTACAATAATAAAGGCTGAAAAGACAATCAGCTCAGCGTTCTAATGCCAAATGTCAGCAAGCAAGAGACGTGTTTCAAGATGCGATCTCGACAATATTTGTTGTCCAGGAAAAGACTGCAGGTTTCTAGTTGTCTCTCCCTATTCCGTCTTACACCGCGAACGACAGTTCAAAATACGGAATGTGAGGTGGTAGGCAACCATTTCGTTTGGGTGCAATTATCGCATCCTCGTTTGAAACCATCTACTAGAGAAGCAGATTTGCTGGCTCGTGTGGCGCAGTTCAGTTGAAACTGGACCCTTAGTACCGCAAACTAAGGGTCCCTGGTTTGAATCCGACTGAGAGCATGGATGTGTATAGTGACTTAAGTGTGTATAGTGGGTTGGGTTGGTAGAGCAGCCTTGACTGAAACCCCGCCCACTCAAAAATAAAGGCAAAATAAATAAAAAAAAGTCAAGGTTCTTTACGGCCAGTTGTGGAGGAGATAAAAGAAGCTTTTTTTGTTGGTTTAACTTGGATTTGTTCCGGTGCCATACCAAGAAGTAATCGGTTTGAGTGGACCTTTGCTACTAGTACAAGATCCCATATAAGGTCAACCTTCATATGTTTACTGATTGAAATACATTTTTTAGCAATCTTCATATGTAGGTATCTAATCAAACACATTCAAGATTAGGTACCCTTAATTAAAATTAATATTTCTGTCTGCTTCTATCACATGGAGAGATCGCCTGCGCACTCTCTTACATCGATGCATACGAACAGCTGTTACGCCGTGTCCTTCTCTTTTACACGTAACAACACATGTTTCTCTATTCTCGATTCAGATTAACATTAGAGGCGCTGATGTAATTTTAAAATGGCGTGTATAGGTGGGAGCGCTTTGTAAACATTGGGTTATCCTAGCATGTTTTTAAGTGAAATTGTACGAATTTTAAAGTGAATTGAATTTATCCTGCCATTTTTGAGACTTGAAAATATAACCCCTCAGGTAATCCTATCCTATCTGAAAGGCTCTGCTGAAGAACTCGAGGCTGTCTTGAATTAGCTTGAAATTTTATAATTTATCATTCAATTTCTAGCGCACTCGTACAACTGTACTACAATTCGCTGACATTCCCTTATGTTAAATTTACTTTAAAAAATCGCCTACTTACACTATATGGCTCAATTACACTGACCTCATTTAAACAATAGGTATGACGATTTAAAGTTTTGCTACTGTTTGTGGCATACCTAATCACACAGACTGCACATTGCATGCTTGAATGTGAATATGCCGCTTTTAAGTTATGTTAGGTGTTGCACTGATCACATTTAAAATTCTTGAAGTAATGTGAAAAAATGTGACCTTTTAAACTATCCTTGCTCTTTAAGGTGTAATTACAATGATTGCAAATGAAATTTAGCAGGTGTATTTACTTTTAGAGCTGTAAAAAAACTACAATATTTATTACTTTTGGCCATTGTACCAAAATTAACAAAATAGGGGTCTTCACCCACCAATAGTAATTACAATGTGCTGCTACCAGAGGTCTCACTATTAGAGGAGAAGGTACAAATATGGGGTAGGCGTGTAATATGGGCTACAGACAGTGATATTTTAGACATGCATAGCGTCATCTATCAATTGACCTCACAATTAAATGTGTTTTTGCTATATCTAATCTGACTGGCGAATCGCGACAACCGCACTGTTCCGTGTGAAGGAGAAGGATGCAGCGTAACAGCATACGCGAGAGTAGGACAGAGCCGCGTTCCAGTATAATTATAGTTCGATGCAGGAATAACACAATAGTATGAATATAGTGCTGAAAACCGCGAAAGTTGTATGAGATCTCGCTCTGAGAATCAAAAATGCGCTAAAAACCTATCCTTTAACGGCACAAGCACCTACCCGGGGTTCATTGTAATGAAACAAGTACACGTCGGATCCAACGTTATCTCGGTACCTTCAAAAACAAATTTTTCCACTCGGGCAGCAACCGCCATTTGTATGCTGGAAATCTGTTGAGCCACGACGGATAGCACTTCCAATTCGATTCGATTAAACTCGTCGAAACATGCCCAGGATCCAGACTGAGCCAAACCCTAAGAAACAATGTGAAACAATAGCGTTAACTATCGGTAATTTACCTTAAAGAATTTTCCCAGCGCTTTATAGTCCAAACCGTCCGAACAGTTAAATACCACGCATTTTTTCGCGACTACCTTCGCCAAATCTTTACAGGTTTCAGTCTTACCAGTGCCGGCCGGTCCTTCGGGTGCTCCACCCAAATTTAATCGAAATGCTCCCATAAGGGTCCTAAACGAAAACGCAATTAAGTATAGCGAAATGTGTGTAAACGCGATCGAAACCTAAAGCAACGATCTGTCAGAGGGGTCACCACCAAACGAGCTTGATTTCCTAAATACTCAAACCCGTAGGCCACGTCCGTCGTAATCATACACACACTGACTAATCCTTGAGACCAATAGTATCTCAACTGCGATATCCAGTTAAAATCCCCTATTGTTCGTACTTTCAAGTCACGTAGCAATGCTACAATATCTTTACCTGAAACGAACATGACATTATAACCATACAGGTGCAATGCTGGTCGTACCATGCACATCAATTACTATTAGGGACTCGACCGTAATACGCACTCCAGGATCGAGTTTCCCTTGAACCAGTCTAACACATGTCTCTATGATAATGGTACACCGATCAACTTGTTTTGCAAGCCGTCCCTCCTGGATTGCTTCGGTGACATCAGCAGTCCATGTGATATAATTTACACACTGAACTACCTGTCCAGGCCACGCCATCAACCATTCAACTCTTTCGGCCACCTGGTAATTATTTAGTGAAGCTGTTGTAATATCCTTCATTGATTGTATCATTAACTGCTGAACTTCTAACAGCCACTTCTCGACCATTCCCTACAAGATATCGGTTAAGTATACACAAAAACAATGCGTAATTCCGACCTTGGCCTCGGCAGGTACAATTTTACCGCTCAGTTTAACGTGCTCCTCCTCCGCGCTAATCATTCCGACGATTTCGTCGTCCTCCGTAAAATCGAGAGCGTAAACGCCCTCGAAGCACTTCTTCAAGTGCGGCTGAACTCGCGTCGGATCCTTCGTTTCGGACAGGATCTCCAAGAGTTCGTCGTTCGACAAGAAGAAAAATCTCGGAAAATACAGGCGCTTCTTTTCCAAATAGTCGTTGAGTCCTTTTTGAATCTCATCTAGTAGTACATTGCACTGTCGGAGCAGAGGCAACATGTTTTTGTAGTCTGTTGCCACAAGCACGTGAGTATCTTGCACTGTATTGGCCTGAATCGCTCTCCACGTTCGATCGACTTGCTTGAAATTTCTCGCCTCCGTTGGCATTTGGCGCATTATATCTTCCGAGCAAAATATTGGCTCCAAATACATCCATGTGGCTTGGCACTACATAAATAAAAGAAGTAACAGTTAATAGTTAACATTAGGCTTTAGCTAAGAGGGGTTGGAAACGGTTGATGCATTTGTAAGGACGGGTAAATTGTTCGCGTTTCCGAGGTATTTTTTCAAAATAGGAGTTAACGCTCAAGTGATTCATATCAGACATTTGCAGTCCACTTAGTTTGCAGATCAGAACCAGCTCCTCTCTACCTCCCAAAGGACCGAATTATGCCAAATGTATTAAAATTTAAAATACGCAATTTAAACTAAAAAAATCCCAAAATATCTAGCATTTTTTTTAAATTCCCCTGAAAATATTCAAAAAGACAGGAATCCTTTTCGCGTTGTAGATCGGCTTATCGCTAAAAGTTAATTAATTTGTAAACAGATGGTCGTAAGTGTTGTGCTTTAGATAAGAATTGTGCGTGTAATAATAAAGATGTGGAAATGGACATGAAAAAGAGAGGGAAGAGTTCTTAAATAGAAGAGGAAGTGTTTTAAGGTGACCTTTTCGCTTTTGTCCGTTTGTGGGAAGTCGGGTTGTACGAGATTCATAAATTAATTAGTTTCAAAATCAGTTGGTTAACCACCCCAAAGTTTAAAAAAGAAAGTTTGGTAAATGAAGGGAGTATGTCGGTAGAAATTAAATAGTAGAGTTCGAATTTAAAAGAAGTTAAGTGTCTGGGTAATAAATAGGAGGATAATTTATGTTTTGTGTAAAAGAACAGTTTCATTCTAGATTGATCCCAGGATTGTAAGAGTTTCATGTTAATCTACAAATTTCGACCAATCTCAGACCTTAATCCATTGGTTTAAACTGCCTTGTGCAACCGGCCCTTAAGAAATATAGAAAAATACTGCTTTGGTATAGTATTGAAACATAGGTAACTGCGAAAGACGGAGATAATATATTTTCACGCTTATTTTGCTCAAAGCCTAAAACGATTTTTAAGATAAAATCTCTTTCTTTTTTTATTTTGTTATACATGCCGATAATTCGTATGATTCAGCCAAGTCACACGAACATATCAGAAGACTTGTTAATTTTGGGTTGAGTGGAAAGCAGTCAAGCATGCTTCTATGATTGACTGAACTCTGCCCTTAGGCAGTTAACTTTAATATATTAGGTATATTATTTAGATAATTACTTTGTTTAAATGCATAATAAAGACATTTATTATTATAATTAGTTGTGAAATGATGACTCTCAGTGTCAGTCATTGTTCCTATCCACCTGAATTTTTTGTAAAACTTTTTTTTTCACTCTACAAGATTTTTCTCAAATGCTCCAGAAACGAAGACTAGCAAACCTATGTATCTAAACATAATATGTCTATAGCTACGTGAGTACACCTTTTTGCACATTCGCAGAAAAGGTAAATGCGTCACAATACCAGAGAACCTAGAAAATTCCTACCAAGTGCAACTATACTAAAATTACTAGGAACTAGGCAACTTCCAAAGTAAAAAATAATCGAAAATTCAGGTTTGCAGTTCTGTAAGATTGCAAAAAAAGAACGGTAAATTCCAAAAACGAGAACTAATTTTGAATTAATTACTGAAATCAAAGAGTTTACTACTTTTGGTTTTAATTCATTCATTTGCTTTCAAAATATGTAAAGTATACAAGGTGGCAGGTATCTTTGTAGCTGCAGTTCAAGGAACAGGAATTGACCATCAGAATAGGGTGCTGTAATGTTCGTTGTAATACATACATTGAATATTTTTGTTTCCTTGTTTGATTTTGTTTCCAGGATCTGCAAACCACCTTTTAAGTGCACATATACGGTATAGCCTTTCCTCGTTTCATAAATTATAATTTTTGATAAAATCTTACTCCTCAAATTCGAGTGCTACCATGGGGATCTCGGAAACTGTAAGATATAGGTAGGTAGTTTAAATTGGGCAAAGTTGCGTATTTCGATGCTTAACAAAATGCAGTTTTTAAACTGAAAAAATTCGGACAAGGTTTGAGATATCCGGAAAAAAACCAAAAATTTTTACCGAAGTTATTTTAAGATATAAAAGAAATGACACATTATTATGGCCACTTGTTTCCCTCTACATTCTACAAATGCTACTTTTAAATTTCAAGTCTGACGTTTCGTCTCCGGTTAACCATCATCAACGTTGTTTTTTCTTAGTGTAGGATGACATGACAACCACAATGACATGAAACCACGTGTTGTTGCACGTTGGTTCTCATCATTTGTGACACTGAGCGTTGCAACCGGGTGTTTTGTTAGGTTTACAATGTTTGATGTCGGTTTATTCATCGAATGCGTGCATGCAAAAACTGCACTGTGGGAAAAACAATCTAAAGAGTATGAAGATAAAAACTGTAGGGAGAAATCATGGGTAGAAATTGAATTTTTGGACATTCGGTAATATACAAAAATTTTTTTCTTGTTCCTTCGAATTTTTTCATAAAACTTCGCGAACCTATTATTAGCTCGTCCTGAATTAAAAGGATCAATCCAATATTGACAATATTTCGCAATAGCCCTTCCGCCTCAAGCGCATAAACCATCTTTAACAATAATTGAGACATTTAGACTGCCAAAATATAGCAAAAACGCATCCCTTTAAACCGGAATAGTGTGACAAGTAGATCTCATCCTGTTTAACCGCATCCGTTTTAGCGGGAGCGGTAAAAACGCATAGTGTGACACCACACTTATGGAATCCATTTTCTTTCTTTTCAGTTTCAAAACGCCATTTTGTTAAGCATCAAAATACGCAACTTTGCCAAATTTAATCTACCCACCTAGCGCTTACAGTGCCCGACATCGCCATGGTGGCCCTCGAATTTGAATCAGTCTGTATAATGATTTGTCTATTATGAGTGCTGCAATTACCACCCGCATGTTAGTAGGTAAACGGAGGTATTGCATTCGAGTAAAAAATAACCCCCCTCCCTCCCCCGGGCCGTAGTCAGAGGGGGGCAAAGCCCGCACTTGCCCCCTCTTTGCCCGCTGTTAAAATTTTTTTAATATGACACGCTGCAGCATGGTCATAAATGATCAAAAATTTAACAAAAGACGAGATAGAAAACGTCAACCATTTTAAGTGGAAAAATAATAAAGAAAATGTTTTAGGTTGAAAGATGGATTTAATAATAGTTTCTTTTCCATTATTAAATGATTTAGGTTTGTGGTTACGTTTCCCAGGTTGTGGGCGCATAAATAATACACATACAGGGTGCCCACTAGGTGCGTATAGGTGTATAGTACCTATGTATCCCGATAAATAACGACTATACAAAATTGTTCTATATCTCAGTTTATTTTCCTATAATAAAACAGCATTCAGTTCTTTTTATTTCAGAAAACAAATGAGTAACGAAAAACAATTGATTTTTTTATATGTCATGTACCTTTTTATTATGCTCCTTTGATAGAGATTTTTTCTCTTTCTCTTTTCGAACAAATTAATAGTATATTAAGACAAAAGTGTATAATGAAGTCTCTAAAGCACGTGCAACGAATTTAATGTCACGTCGCGCAGCGGAGAGCCTTTAAACATTGCAAGTGCTTTAAAGACCAATTGTATACACGTGATTATTATAGTATTCTTTATTATACCTGCAATATAATAAATAAAAATAATGGAAATAAATTAAAATCATATTCACGTTATAACTCGAATATACAGGGTGATTCCTATAGTACCTGCCACCGTTTGGGAGCGTGTAGGTGGTGCGTAGGGGAGTATTTTGATATAGGACACTTGGGGTCGGAAATCTAAAATAAGGGTGCCAGAGCCAAATTTACCTTCTGGAATTTCGCGCCTGTAGGTAGGCAACCCAACCGGCCGGCGGTGCACACGGAGCGATCTCAGGCGGCGATGTGTGGCTGACACTTGATCAGAATTTTGTTTTTCTACTCATATGGGTTAATAAATACATTAAACGTTCCAATTT
The DNA here is from genome assembly GCF_008802855.1 of Photinus pyralis. NCBI lineage: Eukaryota > Metazoa > Arthropoda > Insecta > Coleoptera > Lampyridae > Photinus > Photinus pyralis. The sequence continues at coordinate 20,516,580 of NW_022170819.1, forward strand.
TATGAAGTAAGAGTAAAAATTCCTCACATTATTGGATAACAGCAGTGAGTAATAATTAATCACTGGGCGTGCCTTTAAAAAACTCACCGCAGCCAGCCAATGAGAAAGTTTGATAAAAAACAAAGAATCAATCTGTCAAGTTATCTTGTTGTAACTTTTCTTTGTATCGAAACATAGGACTTGCCCAAATCTAAGAATTAAATTTAATAACAGGAAAAACACAAATGTAAATGCAAAATTGTATAATTGAAAATCAATATTAAATTAAATAAAACATCCCACGCTAATTTAGAAAATTAAGTTGCTGAATTGAACTCAAAGGAAAAGATCACTACTACCGACGCAATTCGAATTTGAAAGTGTCAAGATGGATAGCAAAAATGTACGCCGCCAAATATAACAGAAACGGCAAAACAATTATGTTTAAATGTATAGCCGGAAAAGTCTAAACATAAATATGGAAATGTATATAAACATTTCATGGATTAGCAACTCTCAAATGCCATCAGCTCTTTTTCCGAAAATTTTCTTCTCGCTTATTTTCATGAACTAGAATATTTCACTTGGAAATAAGTATCGTCATTATCATTTCGTTACGTTGTTACGCCCAAGGTTACACCATTTTCTCGACCTAAAAGACAACTATTTACAATTTACAAAAGGATCTTCAAAGTGTAAAAATAGGAAGTGAGGTTAAGTATTCGTACAAATTCTGTTACTTCGTAAGTCGCACATGCCTGTTACTTTGTCGTAGTTTTGGTAGTATCCGCATTATTCAATGTTTAGGCGATTAGCTATAATTACATAGCAGTAAACCCACAATTTAAACGAAAACGATCAAATTTTAAGAAATGAGAAACGAAAGCATGACAACCTTTTGACATCTCGGATATCGGATCTCACTTGTCACAGTATGACCAACTTTAAATATTGACAAAATAACTCTTACCAACCCCAAATGCAATTGCTTTGATAGCAAACGATAAGTTTGAATATTTTCATTAATTTTTGCCAAATATTCGTAGAAAAAGTATAGTATTCTATTCGCATGTAATGGCTATTACTCATTCGAATGAATTACGGCACTCGCCTTCGGCTCGCGCCGCAAACACATTCTCATGAGTAATAGCCACCATTACATGCTCATGGAATAATATACTATTAAACCCACGAAATCCCGTCTGCAACGACGCGTATCAAGTGAATAAACACTATGGCACGTTTTACTAACACGGAATACGCGGACATGCACTTCATGTACGGATTGGCAAATGGTAACGCACGAGCTGCACGACGAGCGTACGCTGAGCGGTATCCAAACCGTCAGTTACCCTGCAGACAGGTCTTTCAAGAAGTTCACTTCCGACTGTGCGAGACAGGGCAATTGCAGGTAAGCTGACGGAGGCTTAACTTTACACACAGATTCGTGATGCACATCGATACTTGGGTCATTTAAGCACCCATTTCGAAAAGTTTGTTTGTTTACACCGACCTCCTCCTATTTCGCAGCCCACTAGCGCCCGTGATCGCGATCGCCCGTTGGTAAATGCCTTAGAGGAGGATGTGTTGGAACGTTTCGAGGCAAACCCGCGTACTAGCACTCGACTTCTAGCAGATCAGGTGGGTTGTAGTCAACACACAGTGTGGAACATCGCCAACAACAACTTACACCCCTATAAGTTTAAGAAAGTGCAAGAGTTACGGCCGGGTGACCATGAAAGGAGGCTGGAATTCTGCAACTTAGTCGTCCAGGAGGAAGAAGCTAATCCGAACTTTCTGAGGAGCGTGCTAGTTACTGACGAGAAAGGATTCTCAAGAGAGGGGACCTTCAATCCTCGTAACAGCCACTACTGGGCGGAGCACAATCCTCATGAAACGTTTACGCGAGGATACCAGGACAAGTTTTCTTTAAACGTTTGGGCTGGCATCCTGGGGGACAACCTACTGGGGCCTTACATCCTCCCTCCGCGTCTAAATGCCCATAATTACCTGATTTTCCTGCGCGAGGTGCTACCAGAACTTTTAATGGATGTTCCAGTGAACTTGTACTGGGACCACTGGTTCCAGCACGATGGGTGCCCTGCTCACTACGGGCGGCAGGTGAGGGAACACTTGGACCAAACCTATCCGGACAGATGGATCGGCCGTGGAGGTGCGGTGGAGTGGCCTGCCCGCTCGCCCGACATCACCCCATTAGATTTTTACTTGTGGGGTGTGATGGAAGCGCACGTCTACGAGACTCTCGTCGAATCCGAAGAGGACTTAATTGCGCGCGTCGTCATGGCCGGAGAGGCTGTTCGCCAGGACATAGGAGTCTTCACGCGAGTTCGAGGGGAGTGGTTGGCTAGATGTAGGAAGTGCATTGAGAACAACGGTGGCCACGTTGAACACTTGTAAACGTTATTGCTTTTGACTGTCGTTTTCCCTCCTTCCCTCCCATGTCGCTTCCTCGCGCTAACTCGCTCTGCATCGCTCCACGCGAAACGTCGGTCGGTTGGGTTGCCTACATACAGGCGTGAAATTCCAGAAGATAAATTTGGTTCTGGTGCCCTTATTTTGGATTTCCGACCCCAAGTGTCCTATATGAAAAGACTTCCCCTAGGCACCCCCTATACGCTCCCAAACGGTGGCAGGTACTATAGGAATCACCCTGTATGTCTAATTAAATGGGCTGTTTAGTTATAATTCCATAATAACCTTGGAAATGTTACTTGACGTTTGCTTATAAAAGTCACGGTCTTTGTAAATAAAATGACTAAAATAACACACCGTCCATTCAATGGCTTGTTGCAAAAGTAGAATAAAAGTTGGTAGGTGCAAAATCCAAATCCAGTAAATCTTATTATAAAGAATATTAAAAGTTGTTTTTGTGGTTGAATAGGCATCTTACGGGCAAAGTCTTAAATGCATCGTTAATGCTGACATATATGAGGGATGTTAAAGGTATTTATATCCTATCCTTTGGCGCACCCATTCAAAAATTCAAACAATGCTGCGATTAAGAAATAGAACAGATTTGGCTGCGTATATTTAAAGTTAACATTATACTTAGCAACCTTAAAAGCACTTGTGTTCTAAAGATCTGATTTCGCACGCCTTTGAGTGTGCAAAACGGAGATTGTGATTCAAGTAGGTACTTATAGAAAAAACAAACTATTTAAGTAATTACATTGTAACTTCAAAATTGGCGGGTGTGGGGCGATATTGAAATATTAAAGGTAGGGGAAAAGACGCCCGGAGTAGTTTTAGGGGATGTGGTTTAAAATGCTTATTCAATGGTTGAGCCTTAAAAGAAAACACGCTATTGCTACATGTTAATATTAATATCAGAATTCTGTTTTGAGATCATTGTTGCGTAAGTAATAAATTATTTGCCCGCTCCGAGAAACTAATCTGACTACGGTCCTGCCGCCCCCCCCCCCTTCTCCATAAATAATTATATAATGTAATAAATGATTGGGAGTTATGCTCAACCCCTGAAAAAGCACAAACTCAGATTAGGTATTTGTTTTCAAGACTATCTTAAACCGCTTTTACACAGGGATACAGTCGCCCGGATACCGGTATCTCGGATACACCTGAAACATTGGCTTTGTTCGCGGATGCAATTCTGAACGAATTCAGAATCGACGTAAAGCGCATTTTAATTCATTAACCGCGAACGTTACTTTTTAAACTGCGCATGCGTATCATCCATGAACTGGTTCAGAATTGCATCCGCGAACAAAGCTATTGCGCCTTATGGAGCCGTCTCTTGCTAGTCCCAGTCGCCAGGCGATTTTATGACTGACTGATGGGCTATTGGTTCAAATGAAACTGTTAACACTTTTTACTTTTTCATTAGCCCTGAAAATACTCACCCAAACAGTACCTTACTGAGCAAGAGCAGTTTTGAATGCCCAAAGCCTACAAAGTGAATTCTAACGACAAATTGTACCTCGCATACAATATCACCGTTAAAAGCGGTCTTAAGAATTCCCTTTAACGGATACTGGGAAACCATAAAGAAAGGTTTTTCGTAAGCGCATACAAACTTTTCAGCTCGACTCGCATTAACGTTCACTGTATTCATAAAATTTCTTAAATCACTAGGTAGGTATCTAACTTTCTTATATTAGAACTTTTCAACTAAACAAGACTGACTGTCTTTCAAAAACAAACTCGATTACGCCAGACTGCCATACACTAAAACCCTCCACCAAAACAAAAAGTAACGATTAACGTCCACCACCAAGAAAAGCCCCGATTCACAACTTCCTCCTGCTATTGAACACATGCTTCCCTCTCTGTTTCCTTGGTCCTTTACCAAATTCAAACCCGGTTGTGCAAGTAATGAAAACGCCTTCTAAATTTGAACCCTCATCCCATTTAAAAATTTGTGGGTGAATGCATTAAAATTGGCCTCCCAATATAAAAATCGACCGATGGTACAAACCATAGAAATATAAATAATAGAAATGTTATTTTGTCAAATATTTCAATAACCGATTTGAATCAATTAAATTAAACTCACAATTAACCATGCTTCGATAATGTCTTGCATCATTATCAATTTATCCTCCCACTTCTGCATGCGATCTTCAAATGCCTTTACAAATGGCGAGCCTCTCATTGTCTGAGCCTTTAATATATGATCATCGAGCATAACCTGGATTTCGTCCACTGCAGAAAGGATAGACACTCCCGTTTCCCTGAAATTATATCGTTTTTAACATGTGACTAGCGCTTTTCAACGTACCGATATGGAACGCATTCGAATTTAATATCGGTCCATTCTTCAACCATTTTAATCAAACTCTTCTCCAATGCGTATTCTTTGGTGGCCGAACCGCTAATCTCTTCCAATTGAGATGCGTACTTTGTAAGACCGTACTCGATCATTTCGTTCAGTGACGAATCCTTCGAGTGCTCCACTTGCACACCGACAATTTCGCTGATCTAAAACTGCGAAATAAACACTCAAAGATCAGAGTTGTGTTGTCACCTTATCCCAATGCCTCTGTCGTAAGCCCTTATTGCAAACTGTTTGCAAGACCGGAAGAAACTGTTTGAATTTTTCAACTTTAGATCGCACCATTTCCGCTATTCTCTTTGCCCCCGGATTATCTTGTAAAGTCTTTGATAATTTGTAAAGCGTACGCCACATTGCTTCCACTTCTTCGACAATTGCATCGGCGTCCAAATCGGCGAAGGGCCCGTAAAACCTTCAAAATGGATTTAGTCGCGCGACAAAAATTTCAATTGGTATCTTACCATTTTTCGTACTCCACATGAAAGTGATGGACAGTGTGCCACAATTTCTCGTACGGTTCGATTGTTGCTAACATTTCCGGCACGGTCATAAATGGAGATGCCTCCAAATCTAAAAGTTGCTCTTCAAAGTTGATCTGCTCGGCTTCTAACTTGTCCTCCTGTAAAGTAATGTGATAATCCATGTCGGCGGATTGATTCCCCTTTACCTTTAATCGTTCGTACAGCGCTTGAACCGTCTCCAAGCACTCGGTCATTTCATCAATAGTCAAAATTGGCGGATCCCGCTTCTTAAACATATTCAGCTGCTTCTTATGCTTGATCAGTTTTTGTTCAAACTGGACGAGGCGACTTTTTAGCATTGCCTCCGCCTGCTCCCTTTTCAAAGTAAGCCTTTGAAATGCCAAGTCGATCACGACTTCCATATCCTTCGGCCACATGAATACTCTACAGTTCAACTGAATATCCTCCACTAAAATTGTAAATTAGTCGGATAAACTCGTATAATGTTAGGTATACAGGACAAGTGAGCGTAGTTCATAAGAAACAAGACGTCTTCGGCGGTTTCTCTTATTGATTCTCGCAAATTGAACAGAGTGACATCTCGACATTCGATAACGTAATTTTGTAACTCTACCAGAGCTGCGACCGTGTCCGTTGATTCGCTTACTCGTTGTGACATTTCATCAAACATATCGCATATTCTGCAATTAATTTAAGCAACTAAAAAAGACAGATTGTGCAAGGAAAAGGTACTGAAAGTATAAATTTAAGAACATCTCTCCAGCATTGCGTACACTTTAACTACTCAACGCAGCCAACCGACAAAACTTTCATGCCCAAACCTCAATTGGAGGAAAATTAGGACAGCTTAAACCGCCCATTTCTACTAGTTCTCTTGTAGGTAAAATATGAAATTACAAATGAAATTATGAAAACTAAAAGAGTTAGCCTTTCAAATTCGCTTTAAATTTAATAATTCTGACCCAATTTAGCCAACATCGTATCTATTCAGATGGCCGCTCTGTAAACATTTGGAACGTATGCTATTAGAAAGCTGTTCCAAAACTAAACCCAGCAATTCTATAGATGGTCTTATTCTCACTATTGCATTAGATAAGTATCTACTGTCTGCTTCTATCACATGGAGAGAGCGCATGCGCACTGTCTTACATCGATGAGTACACCATCACCATCAGCTGTTACGCTGCGTCCTTTTCTTTCAAAAGGAACAGTATGGTTGTCGCAATTCCAGGTACTTAGCCTATGAGAGAGAATCAGGTGTATTGTTCTGTGCGAAAGAAAAGGACGCAGCGTTACAGTTGATCGGCATTGAACGTAAGAGAGTGCGCATGCGCTCTGTCCATGTGATAAAAGCAGACAGAAATATTAATTAGGTGCACTAATTTTAATCAATGGTAGTCTTGACTTAATTTTTTTAGGCGACCCATTTCCAATGTGCTTGTTTACATTTTAAGATTGCTAAAAAATGTATTTCACTCGGTATACAGATGAGCGAAGATTGACCTTATATGGGACCTTGTACTAAAATAGGCAAATCTAATTTAGCTGGAAAACTAGTGTCTGAACAGTACTCTTGATATCTTCCAGCTTAAAACGATTATAAGCAATAAGTTCCAGTTCCAGTTCCAGTTCTTTTAAGTGCAAAATTAAACGAAAGCTACCGTCTGGTTCCGGGACTAAAAAATGTTTGAGTTAAATTGCCCAAAACAATTTGTCACTAGGCTAATAGCTCAAAATTTTGAAAGGTCAGTTAAGGCTTCTTTGTAGGTTAATAAACTCTGTCTCCTCTGTCCTCTGCCCCTGCATCCTTGCTAGATTTCTCCCCCTGTAGAAAGGATAGGATGGTGGTCGAGCACTGTAAAAGGGATGAGTCCGTTGGTGGAAAGGTTGACGGTCCCGCCAAAGCTTCTGGCCTAGCATCAGGCCTCAAATCCCGGCTCACTCTCTCAAAATGTTTGGCTGCCCTCAATCTCGCCTGACTAAAATATTTATGAGTTACACTAACCCTAAACCGGTTCATAATTTCGAAAGTTAGGAGTGTTTCTTGGAAGTTATATACAGGGTGCCCATTATTTATTATTATTTTATTTCCCATAACAAGGCAGTATTCAGTTGTTTTTATTTCAGAAATCACACCAGCAACAAAAAACAATTGAATTTTTTTAAATGTCAGTGCCCCTTTTCATTAGGCCCATTGGATAGGGATTTTTTTTTTCTTTTGTACCCTAATACAAAAAAAAATTATTATTATTACATCAATAACGTTAATCTAGATACCCTACATCAAAATAAAACAAATGAATGTGTACATTTCTTATAAACCTTGAAGACAACACAAAATTAGTTCTAATTGCTGCAGCAATTTCTCCCAGAATACTCAGACAATGATTTCAAGCTTTCCATGATACGTTAGTTCACTGCCATGCAGTTAATAATAAAAATATTTGCGATGAAAACCATTTTATTGCTAATTTCATTTTGTCTTCAAGGTTTAATAAGAAACGTGCATGTTCATTTGTTTTATTTTGATGTAGGATATCTAGATTAATGTTATTGATGTAATTATAATAAATTTTTTTGAAAACATTTCCTTTTATTAGGGGACTTACATGTTATATCATAGAAAAAAAAATCTCTATCAAATGAGCCTAATAATAAATAAGTGCTATTTAAAAAAATGCAATTGTTATTATTATTATTATTATTTTTCGTTACTCATTTTTTTCTGAAATAAAAACAACTGAATGCTGCCTTATTATGGGAAATAAAATGTTCATATAGAAAAATTTTATAGCTATACACTCGATATTTACTATATTCCATACATAATGGGCAGCCTGTATATAAACCTGTCCTACTCCAACAGCAAAGGAAGCGCCCTTCCAATTGCAGAAATGCTGCATCCCAAATGTGTCTGAAAACAAAACATACGGTTGTCTCGGTTCTTTGACGCTACATTAATAGCTGCCGCCCTTTCCAAATTTAGCTTTGGAGCCTCTAGAGATGTGCAATTGGCCGGAGGAGGTAACGAGCACACATTGCGTTTGAACATCTTCATTTAACCTGATACACTTTATCATATCTAGCCAACTGGCTACCAGCTCTTTTCTAATAAAAGAATCGATTTTCTCTAGCTTTTGTGCAATGCCAATAGGAAAATATCCGTGTCCAATTTGGGAGTATTCCCGTGGTCAGAAGTGGTATCAGGCATATCCCTGAGGCTAAGGAATCACTCTCGTTTCTATTTAGTCGAGACACGTTCGAACTTCTCCAGTTTATGTAAAAGTCTCCTCCGTTTTCTTTTCCTCCTGCTATCAGGAGTTCTTTCTCGTCGTTTCCTCATTAAAAACTCAAAAAAGAAACACTAAACGCAGATCAACAAAATACATGCACTTCAAACCGTACAAATAAGAAGACGAGAACGGGAAAAAACGGGATATTACAGTCAAAACTGCAGAAGATAGAACGTAGGCTTCTTTGAAGGCGTTTAGGTGTACCTACTCGGAAAGCACCTCACGAAAGTCCTACGGGAACGTGGAAAAACTGAATTAAGACTTGCTTAGACGTTAGCCAAAATTTGCTTTACGCTTTTAATAAGAAAAATTGCACAATTTACAGCCAAGGGTACCATAAATTCTAATGCCGAGAAATTTTGTGCATGAATGTGTTACAGCAAGCTTTGTGAATGATCAGGGAAAGTTGTGTCTGCAAATAAGGTAAATTTAACCGTGAGGAAAGAAGCAACTAAGTCGTCGATATATATTCGGAATAGAAGAGGACCAAATACGCTTCCTTGCGGAACACCACATTTAACCGTTCTGTAGTCGCATTAGAAGGTGTCAATGAAGCTAGTATTTGATAAGTGTTTAATTTTACACTATTTTCAAGGTAGGTTCTCTTTCACTCATCTTTATAGTTCACTCAGCCCTTAACCATAGGACCAACCCGCTTTTAAAATGTACAAATTCTAGCCCTAACGCACACTTAATTGGATGATTTAAGTTCAAAACTCATGAAGGTACCTACAATTTGTCTCTTTAAGGTCTCAATTTTTGCTATATCTAATGGTCAACCTTCAATTTTTTTTTGATTTCAAGTAGATACTTTTCATCATATTTTATTAATTTGAGTTCATTTACATTCCACTTCAAAATTTATATTAGGTCAATGGGCGCTCTTCATTTTTTAGGAGTGAAAACTAGGTACCTCTTTTTGACAAACACCTATAAAACTACACATTAAAGCTTAAGGTTAGTAAAAGTTGGCTCAGATGAGTTGAGTGGATAATTTGAAACATTATTTCAGTATATTTCAACCCTTAAAAATCAACCCCTATTGTGGTTTCATTAAAAAAGTATTTACTTACCCTTTACTTTACTTTATAAAATGCATCCCCTCGGGATGAGGACATCCTTATCGATTTTGATCCCTATAGGCTAATTCCTGCCTACTGTTAAAATTTCAAGTTAATTGATGTATTTTGAAACAATTGCCAGGTCAAAAACCTTCGTTCCCTATTATGGTAATACATTTTGTTAAAGTTCTCATATTTAGTGGGCAATTTCGAGTGATCAGTTTCGCCCTACGAGTAAAAAATAAAAGGAGAGAACCTTGCATTAAAAAGGGTCGAGACGGAAATGGACAAAAAGGAAGTTATAAGAGTGCGAGAAGAGTGGAGAGAAATGCGTCATTATTGGCAGTGGTGTAATAAAACAAAACTGACATCCGTCTCTTCTGTTTTATGATAAGTCAAGTCCACATAACTGACCAGCGCAAAGGAAGTGATATGATGACGACTTCCGTCGCGTGTTATGCTATTTCCCATCACCGTGTTATATTCTCTCCTCTTATTTTTTACTTGTAGGTTTCGCCAAACGCCCCCTACCCCCACCTCACCTCTTCCGTACCAATCACCATACACAGTGAGTTGAGGGTACCTACGTCATCGTTTTTGCATGACTTAAATCCCAAAAATAATGAAAATGTATTAGTTGGTTAAGAAAAATACAATGAGAGTGTGTAAACCTTCCAAACTATTTTTTACTTTTAACAACCTGTTTGGAACAGAATATTCGCGACCTTGTCTGAAGAGGGACGCCCACGTACAAACGTAATTTTATCTTAATAAATGAGAGAGGAATGTAGACTTGGTCATGTTTATGTGTGTTCCTTTTAATACAATAATTATTCTTTGTACAGGGTGACCAAATAAGAATGTGAGGTACTGTATCTGGGAACCTGTCCATCGTAAAGGCTTGCGGTAAAAAGAGTTAGTACTAAAACGGCCACGAGAAAAACCTGGAAAAATTTTTAAGTTTATGATATGGCCGCTAGGGGGTGTTCTTTATGGAAACCTTTGAATACTTTATTTTTTAGAGATACAGCAAAAATTGTCAAACAAAAAAGGTTCAGATTATCGTCCACTTCAAAGACCGGACATTTTTTTGTTAGGTTAATATAGCGGAATTCGCAGAAACATAACTTTTTTAAGTTCCAGATTGCAGTTACGCCCCCTAGCGGCCATTTCAGAAACTTAAAAATAGTTTCCAGGTTTTTCTCGTGGCCGTTTTAGTAATTACTTTTTTTACCCCAAGCCTCTACGATGGCATTCTTAGTTGACCACCCTATACTTATGGCATGATTTGAACTCATACAATGCGGCTTCGGATGAACCGGTTACGTTCTAAACATTGAAAGCCCCCTACAATACTTTTACAGAACTACTTAAGCGCGAAAAACTGGCTATTTAGTGTAGTATGATCTTTGACATTAGTGCGAGAATGAGTTATCAGTTACCAACAGTGCAAAAGATTATTATATTAACTCACTTGCGGTTTCGCGCGAAATTTCTTTTGATAAAGATCTCTACAATGTGCGTTCGTAATTCGTCGATGAGATCGTATAGCGTTTGATTTAAAATTCCACATTCCAAGCTTATAAAGTTTAAGGGAATGGAATTTCTGAACATAATAAATTCTTCTTTCTGAACATCGTAGATTTCAAGTCTCTTACAGTACTCCTTCATAATGGGCGGTGGATCCATTGCCAAAAACTCGTGCAACATCTTTTTCGCTTTACCATCTAAAATATAGTGGAACTGTTTATAAAAGCTTAGATATAGTTCGGGTCCCAAAGTGTTCATTTCAAAATATGACATTCCTTCTTCTATTAAATCTGCAATGGGACCTTCTCCGTCGGAGACGGAGGACAAGTATGTGTCTTTGTGTTGAAATTCTGGAAACATGATGTTTTCTATTCGTGGTAATTTTGCGTTTACGTTCAGTATCTTCACAAAACAAGTTCGTAACATCGTACGCACTTCCTCAAAGGTAGGCTCGAGATATATCTGTGATGAATTAGGTACCACTTTGGCGTACACTTTCATTACAGGTGTATTCAGAAACATGAAATCGTAAAATGTTCCATCGTAGTAATTTCCTGCCTTAACAAAACATTGAACTAAATTACACTAACGACATACCTTACCTTATACTGGCGTAAAAATTCAACGAAATGTTTCAAACTGACACTGATAAGATCGCGAATTTGAATCCCCATCAAGGCATTTACACAGTCAAAGTAACTTTCAATCATCATCATAGAATCCCCTTCGATTTTTGGCACGAACGGACACCAATGATCCCTATGTTTTAAAATAACATCTGCACACTTTGGGTACCACTGGTTTAATAGAACGTCCCTCGACTGTTCGCAAATGTCGCAAACTTTTTCCAACATTGCTGCGATGTCCATGGGAAATCCGTCATCTTCGCACAGTCTAGCTATTGGAAGAATTAACATGCTCGAATACCTGTAAATTGCTCGAATTAATTTATGCGCAACCAAAAACTGTGATACTAACTCTTCTTGCCACAGGTCACGAATTCTCATCAGTACCGGGCTTTCTATGTGAATGTGTCTTTCTAGTAGTTGTTTTCCAATGACGTACGATGTATGCCATACAGCCGGTCCTCGAATAATCAAGGTCGGATATTCGTACGGAATAGTTTGTATGTTGAGACGCTTTCTCTCCATCCGATCCTTCAAAATGTACCGTAAAAGATTCCACCTCATACTCTGTTCGTAGTGCTCTAATATTTCAGAATTAAAACTGGTAACAATTCGGTAATAATTGAAAAGATAACGGTATTTTTGCGGAATTCTTTTCTGTATTTCTTCGACAAGGTTTGTAGGGAGAGGTGATAACACTTCAACATCAATACCCTACAATATCGAAGATTAAGACGTTGCAATACGCACGAAATGTACCCTTGTACAATAATAGTCGAGGCGTTCAATATCTTCAACCCGAACCAAACGATTCATCTCCAGCTCTACCTCCCTCACCAACCAAAATTTCTGTTCATCTGGATGAACCGGTAAAACAGCTTCCATCTTGGTAAGTGTTCTAAAACAAATGCCTAGAAAAAACTATGTTAATAAAACTTACTCCCTCTCCTGAATATACGGATCAACTTTCATCAGTTCACGTTTTTGTCGAAGTCTCTCCTTCCGTTGCAATATTTCCATGGCCTTCTGTTCCCTTTTTCTCCTGTACTCTCCCGACAGTAGGTCCATTAGCGATACAAATCCGGGATCTTTCTCCTTCTTCTTTCTGTGACGTGCCGCAGCTCTCGCCTCCTCCTCAATTTGTTCTTTCGTTTTTCTAGGAGGGTAGCATAATTTACCTTCCGGTCCGAAGGGGTTCGGCGTTGGTTTTTTCTTTTTGTTTGTTAAGTTTTGAATTTTAAACGCCTGCGCACTAGGGGTAAAGCACGAACCTATACAAACCGTTAGTTCATCGCTGACCATTCGACATCTTACCTATAGTTTCGCTCGGCGTATAATATTCATATGTGTCCTTGTACAGCCTAGTTTTGGTCAGCGATTTCTTGGCGATCAGTGGCGGATATTCCATTTCGCGGTACGCCCTTTCAACGTAACGCGACGGTTGATGCTCTCCTCTTGGATTTGCAAGCGGCAACCACGGTAGCCTAGGTATTTTTGAGCGACCATATTCGTCGGAGATGGGTAGTTTACTGCCCATTTCAATCAACGAAAATTGGTTTAGCCAGAATATCTTGTCACTTGAAAGCCTTCAGAATGTGCGCATCTTTCAATAAACGTGGCCATGGTAACTGACTCAAGACTTTATAGTTACTATAGCAAAATGTATCACTATTGACGTAACATTGTAGTGTACGAAATGGGTATTTTCCTAACAAGTGCGTATCGCGTGCGCAAAGTGATCAATTCCCGCACTAGTGCAGGAATGTCAATAGATTGTAGGAAAAAGAAATTATGAACGAAAAAACACCAATCGTGGTAGCACCTACATTTTTTAGCAATTTTATTATGCAAACAAACACACTGCAAATAGGTTGCCTGAGAAAATTAACTCAAAGCTACTCCTAATTAAAATTAATGTACCTAATTAATATTTCTGTTTGCAACTATGGGGATCTCTTAAACCGTAAGAGATACAAAGTCGCTTAATGGCCAAAGTTATGCAGAATGTAATGCTGATTAATTGTCGCCTTCAAAGTCCATGTAGCTCTTCAAATAGCGAAGTTATGGTCAAAAAACCGAAAAATGTCATTTTCAAAAAATTTGTTTTATCTTTCATGGTAGGTACTCTAATTAAAGGTCTCAACGACAGGAACCCCCTCTTTCTTGCCCCTTACCAAAGTTGAGGGCGAGGGGGAGACACTGGCTTTGCACTATATGTATGCCAGGCGTCCTTCAAATGTTCATGTATAAAAATCTCCCTCCCTCTTAATCATCTATATGAAGTTGATGATGGTTTCTCAAAGACGAAACGTCGCAGTGAAACTCTATGGGCAACATCTTGCAGAAATAAAAAGTGAGTGAAGAAGTGATATTTGTTTTTTTATATCTTTTTAAACAGAGCCAGAAAAAAAATCGAAATTGGGTAATTTCGGATTTTTTCGAATAACTTCGGAACCCGAATTTTTAAAATATCATTTATTTATTTGTTATAATACTTATTTTCTCTGTTACACAATTTTAAATTTTTCGTTTAATAAATATCGATTCAATTTAGAAAAAAAATATTATTTTACTCAATTATGCAACTTTTTCCTAATTTAACAGTGTGTATCTCTTATGGTTTCCGATTTCTCATGCTTAGCATTCTTACCTTGGACACAGTGTATATGGGAAACTAATGCGCATGTAAGTATTTCTGAAAAGTTGTACCTATACTGGGTGTCGCTCACTTCAAATGGTCCAGGTTTTGAATATTTAAATGTAGACCCTGTATATTTTTACATTTTTGGATAAAAATATTTCATATCCTTAAATTCGTCAAAAAATCCTTTTTTTTCGGAAAGTGCACACAAAAATGTACTTTTGCCAAATTGTTTTATTTCTGTCTCATATTAGCCACTAAAACTTTGCGATTGTAATTTCCTGAGATCACCTAAGGTCCTTAGAGTAGTTTGGGTCCAATCATGGCCACCTAGATGCAATATTAAAAGTGGCTCTAAACAAATCAAGTGGCCGAAACACTTTTGAAAATGTCACATGCTGATTCAGAATTGTCTTAGAAATCCAAAAATATAAACATACAGGGTGTTTCATTAAAAAATTTAAAACCTGCACCCTTTCCGGTGAAACCGGAAGTGATCGGAAAAAGAAAAATATGCAAAAACTCTCCTCTTCACGTACCATTTAAGTACCTATACCAAATCTCATTTTGAAACACCTAGAAATTATGGCTTGTCTAATAAATTCGTTGACATACCCAGTATATGTGTCGCCCAATGAACCAGTTCGAGGTCAAATATTTTCAGTTTTATACCGGAAGTTGCCTCACGAAAATCAGAAATTTACGAGGAAATTTATTACAATTAGAAATCAGTTGGTGCCACCTAATATAACGGCTAGTGCCAAAACTACCAATATGTCTGTCTGAGTCTGAGTTAACAACATAGCGAATTCTGGGAAAGAATCTTACATCTACTAATTTGTCGAGAAACGACTGCGCAACTCAAAACCAATTATCAAAACTCCCGCCAAAACTACCGGAAATTCATGGCACGTGATCGTCAAGTCTAGTGGTATAGGATCTACATTGTGTTGTGAAAAGAGGATGTGTGTGTCGCTGTACGGATCAGCTAAAATAAACAAAACGTAAGAAATGGGGGTTTGAAATTTAATTAAAAACGTTAATAACAAAAACAATCAAATTTAAATTCAATTCAGTGTTACCCTCTCAAAGTCACACGAGGGTAGCTCTAGGGACCTCATTGATTACTAGGTAGAAAAAACCTTCCAGGATATGTTCTTTTCCAATTTTCATTTAACAATTTTACATTATAATAGTTTTCAACTTGGCCTTCAAACTGCACGACAATATCGGAGAATTTGATTAACGTGTTTATTACTACTGTTATGTACCGGAGCCCGACATTCACACCAAGGGCCCACGGTATGAAGAACACCCATAATATACTGTTAATGGTTAAGAGCTCAGGGGTCAGCAGTAGGACATACCTTGTGTTACCATAACAACAATATAGGGATATGTGCAGGGTTCAGGGCGCCCGCCTTTGGCTTGGTCATGACCTGTCTCACTGTAATATAGGGGTATCATGCTTGCATACAGAGTAGGTTTTCGAAACCTATCAAGTAACAGATTACAATAGGAGTCATGAGAAATAATCACATTCGTCATTTATGCCAAATAAGATTGTGGCAAACTACCATTGTCTTGTGTAGTCATAATAAACTTCAAAGGTGGGTAACATGATAATAAAATATTAGCATAATTTATATTCCAGCATAAAAGAGAGTGGAAATATAAGATTCAATCTTATTTGACTTCCGGGCCAGGCGAAGACGGAAGAAAATAATGAAAACTTCTCAAAGTAACTCATTTTTTGGGAAAAAATCAATTTTTTGAAGTTTTTTGGGGTGAGTCACTATCAGAAATTGAAAAAGAGCCTCAATTTTCCTTTCGAAGCACATCAAGAGGAAAATGCCATATTAGGCGTGGGTCGGTTGTGAAAAACCAAAATACCAACCCACGAGATTAAAAAAACGCAGGACAATATTTGAGTGAAGGTGCTCGGAACGCAAAACTTTAGAAATTTCGCAACTTTGGCTCGTTTCAATGTTTTTTTCCCCTAAATAAATCAGAAAATTGAATCTGCGCATGTTCGCATTTTAAAATTCGCTCTTTAACATTTACAATTTTAGAGATAGTAGTTTATTTGGCACCACTAGGGTAAAGGTATTCAAACTTTGAGACTCGTGGATCACCCACGTAAAATATATGCGCTTTTTACTTGCTAAAACAGCATCTCGTGGGGAAAAAATAAGTTCCTAGTCAAAAGCGACCGTTGATTTTATTTAAAATTTCAATTAAGGTATTGGTGACTAAGATACAGAGGTGTTGATCTCTACCTGTTATCGCTTCACGTAACAATATTCGCGCAGTATTTGTCGAAAGTTAAAGCGGTGCGGTTGTATGTAGCATAGTTTGACTTCAATAGTAAACGGACTGAATGGTAATGGCGCCCTTTTCTTAAAGAAACTGAACTAAGAAGGCCAAGGGTGAGTTATTTCTATTTTTGGCTGTATGTCAATTCACTAAACCCCAAAAATGACGTCCTCTGCTAAACTACAAACGAAAATTAATATAAAATACGAAAATACACTCAAATTTAAATTTGTTTTCTTTTAATTCGCGTTCCGGGTCCGCGAGGTGACATATTTATACAAACATTCTTCAACGTGACAATATGGTCCCTATCTTCAACCCCCTTCGAGTAACCGTTACAACCCCCCATTTTTTAAATGGGAAATATGGGCTTGTTATCACAAGCGGACAAGGTCTCTTCATTTTCTCTATTCAAAAATGTTAAGGTTTTTAAATACAGGCTGATTCAAATTCGAGGGCCACCATTGGGATCTCGGAAACTGCAAGAGATATATAGGTAGGTAGTTTAATTTAGCACCCCCCATAAAGTATCCTCGGCAAAGGAGGTCTCTATAATTATTTCTCTATTACCCTAGCACTCTCGTAATGATCTTTCAAAAAAGTTACTGAATCTTTGTATAATAATACTGGAGGTATTCCATACGCCTCGGACTCCCGGTACTAAGTTTTTCCTTTAAATTCACCCTTCAAAACTATCATGATTGTTTTCGGAAACGGACAGTCTCATTTGGTCTTTGGTCTTTTCTCTAAAATGATCACTTTAGTGCTAAAACTCAATGTTTTCGGTGAAGAACGTAATACAGGGAGCAGGGAGCTCTGGGGGGAGGGGATATACAAACCTCCCAGCAGAGAGACTACCCTCATCAGCAAAGTAGGACTCGATAACTCTTTCTCTATTATCCTAGCACTCTCGTGATGGTCTTTGGAAAAAGGTAATTGCGAGGGTAATTGACTCTTTGTATAATAATAATGTGGGAGAGGGTATTCCATATCTCCCAGTCCCCCTTCTCCGGTGCTAGTTTTTTCCTGCAAGCAAAACTATCATGATTGGTCTGGGGCCAAGACAGTCGCATTTGGTTCATTCTGAAAATTATCGTTTTAGGCTTAGAACACCCCCCAGAGAAAATATCCTCCAGTAAAAGAAGACTCGATAATCCTTTCTCTATTACTATTACCCTAGTCCTAGTAGTCTTTGGGAGATGATAATTGATTCCTTGTATAATAATGCTGGGGGCCATTGGAATACCCCCCCATAACTAGGTTTCTCGCCTTTCAAAACTATCATGATTGATTTTGGGAAAGGACAATCGCTTCGGTTCTAAGGTCTTTGGTCTTTTCCTAGGAATTTATCGTCTTAGTGGTATGGTAACACTACATGAAGGAGGTAGTACCGATGGTCTGGGGGATATTGAATACCCCCCAAAAGAGAGAGACAGAGAGAGAGTACCCTCAGCAAAGGAGGACTTGTTCTTTCTCTATTACCCTAGCACTCTCGTAGTAGTTTTTGAGAAAAGCTAATTGATTCTTTGTATAATAATACAAGGGATAGTCCATGCCCGCAGATCCCCCAGTACTAGGAACTATCATGATTCTTTTTGAAAAAAGTCGTTGGACTTTTCTTGAAAGTTGGTGTTTTAATGCTAACACTTAATGTTTTTGGGGAAGCACGTAGTACCGGGGGTCTGGGAGGTATGAAATACTCCCCAGCAGAGAGAGTACCCTCACCAAAGGAGGACTCGAAAACTCTATTACCCTACCAGTCTCGCAGTGATCTTTGGAAAAAGGTAATTAAACATTACACTAAATGTTTTCGGGGCAAAACGTAATACCGGAGGGTCTAGGGGGAGGGGTATTCCATAACCCCCAGCAGCGAGAGCACCCTCAACAATGGAGAACTCCATAATTATTTTTGTATTACCCTAGCACTCTGGTAATAATAATACTGGGGGGTATTCCATACTCCCCAGACCCCCGGTATTATAGGTTTTTCCTTCCACACTACAGAACTATCAAGATTGTGATGAGGACAGTCGCATTTAATCTTTTCTCAAAAATTATCGTTTTAGTGCGAACACTCAATGTTTGGTGGGGGGGGTCTAGAATACCCCCCAGCTGGGAAAGTACCCTCAGCAACAGAGAATTCGATAATTGGCCTTGACATAGTGCCTTCACACACTACACAACTCGCGATTTAGTTCACACTTTTCCCGCCTTCCACATGGATTTAAAAAATACTGCAATTTACTGATGAGACAGTACTCGTATATTGTTATGTCTACTACAGGGAGCATTGATAAACAGTACGCATACGGGAATTAATTTGGCGACGTAGTTGGTTGTCCGTTTTTCGTCGGTCAATAGCGTGGAGGTGCGGATCGCTTAAATAAGTGAGTTAAAGACGCGGCTGTTCGGGTGATTTATCAATGCGTGGTTGTTCTTTCAACGTACGTGTAACAGCATTTATTTTGCACGCCCAATGTGCGCGTTTAATTTTTTAATGCACCTGAAATCTAGGTCTAGGGACCACTATCCGAAAAAAAATACAGTTAAAAATATGCCTTGGATCGAGCCTCAGACCTTACTCCATATCATTGTAACTGGGACTAATTTCAGTTCATCACTTTTAAACCATGATGCCTCAATCTTTTATTTACCCTAATTTTGTTTAAAAAAAACAGTACAGCAAATTGAGTTGCTGTGGAGTGGGGTTCGTATTGCTATAATAAGACTGGACTGTGTTTACCTTCCAGTTGGTCCATAGTGCAAACCATACTCCATATGGTCGATATGCACAAGACAAAAATATAACAGGTTTACCAAAAGTTAGTTTTTATTAATAAATTAACAATACAATCTTAAACATTACTATTTATTGTTCATTATACATATAAAAGTGTAAATATTTCAAATAATCATCTGTGTTTCTTAGGGGGTTTATTTTCTTTGAGAAGTTGCAAGGATTGCTCTGTAAATATAAACAAATAATAGTAAGGGTCAAACCAATATTAGCATTTAAATCAAATTCGTTAATAATGCGCAAATCATATTACCAGTGGCCTGAAGTTCGTCTACTTCAGCAGTTGTACTTGTTTCAGTTGAACTACCACAATCATTTCCGTTTCCATTGCGATAGTGGCATTTCTCTGCAGACCAAATGTCAGTAACATTCTCATACATGGTATACACTTTGTGCTCGTTTGGTAAGTTACACTGATCAGCAACTTTGGAAAAAGTCCTCAGTAAAAACTCCTTATCCTTTGCTTCCAGCACCAACATATCGCGTAAAATATCAACTATTCCTTTTTGTGCGATTGCTTTCGCCCGTAAATAGTAAACCACGACACTTAAAGCACAATCGCACAGTGTAAATACGAATAAATCACATGCTTACCACATGGCAAGAAGCATGAGTGCTACCGCGCCCGGTTTCGTAAAGTACATTAGAATTCTCCAAAACACGTTATGC
Source organism: Photinus pyralis (assembly GCF_008802855.1). Taxonomy (NCBI): domain Eukaryota; kingdom Metazoa; phylum Arthropoda; class Insecta; order Coleoptera; family Lampyridae; genus Photinus; species Photinus pyralis. The sequence goes on from NW_022170819.1 coordinate 20,536,787, forward strand.
TGTTCCAGTTGAAAGATCCCTTTAAGAATCAACTCGTACATATAAGTGTAATTTCGCATAGGCCCACATGCTGAACTCTTAACACTACAATATACATTAATCACTGATAAATATATTTGCAGGCAATTGATACTCACTCCACCACTATGTATCCCAGTGTAATTATGACGAGAAGCAGCGATAAAAATGACAAAATCAAAAACAAGGTTTGCGTTTGAGCCGCCTTCCACGATTTCGAGTAGGGCTTACAAAACTTCAAAGTGCAAGTCCGTCGAATATACCAAGACAGCCACAATTTAATCACCACGACGACGGCTAACAACGGCGAAAAATAAAATCCGACCCAAAATAACGTTTGGTTATACAAGAGCTGCAACGTGTATCTCGCAATGTCAAACGTGGGCGCGCCAATTCCCCTCCAGAGCTTTCTAAAATGTTGCCATTATGACTTTAGGGAAAAAATATCTATAATCAAACGCGTCAAAGAACTTACGTATATATTGAGTAACAAACAGCTTCTACAACTGAAGTCAGAACAATCGAAAAGAAAAAGTCAAACAAAATCAAACGAAAAATATGTTGTCCTATTGCAGTTTCCCAACATTTCTACAAAAAAGTAAAAATCTAAAAATCATGCGGTGCAGTTTAAACAAAAAAACGCATGGGAAAATTGTTAACCAAAAAATTGAAGAACCAAAACGGCCAAAACAAAGGTTTTCTCCAAAAGATCGTACTGTCCGGATTTTCAAATTCCTCAATTGTGAAGTGGTAAAAATTTGGGGAAAATTTTGCCCCGACAATTTTGGAAATATTTTACTAGCAACGGTTTTCACACCTTTTACGCAACTAATCATAAGCGAAAAATAACTTACTTGTTTTGTAGACTGCTTCAACCAAAATCCAAGAAATGTTCCCACAAGGACAACCTTTAATAAAAAGGTCCTGAGCAACGTAACATATAAGGCAGCACGTGGATGCTTGTAATCCTCGTAGCTATAAATACACATTTTTTAACATCAATCACAAACTTCTCGCCACACTTACCGTACGATAAATCCAAATACCAACGGGAAGAGCAGCATGATGATATTGATAACGACAGCAATAATAACGCCTATGCTGGACGATGATTGACTTAAATGAGCTGTATTTTCGTTCAACAATAGCCATAGCATGTAACCGACTCCGCCCAGAAGAAATATAACAATAACGTTACAGACAAATTGTAAAACCACCGTATAGAATTGTTGTAGAAAGGGCACATGTTTAACAATTTGAAATGACTCGCTAAGAAGTTCCTGAAATAATCAAAATATAATCAATTGCTACTGTAGAATAAGGTCTTGTAATAGTTTGTCGCAATCTACAAACTAACGTACTCGCGATAGTGGTTTTTACCTCGTGTAACATTTAGCATTTTCCACCGAGATTCAGTCATACTTATCTAGCAAAAAGTGGTAACAATTGACACAAGATGTGAAAGAGAGAAAACCGTTAAGAGAGAAAGTCAATAAGTACTCGCAGTTGCCGGAGGCGGCGTTAGAGGAGAGACTAGCAAGCAATTATACATAAGTTCTTTATTTCAACTGTAAGATGTCGCTGTAGTTTTAGTTGTTGTTGAAGTAGCCCACATTAAATTGCAGTTTAGTTATGTTTTTTGTTTTGAGAATTTTTATTAAACTCTGAAAATAATGCAGCATCGGTAGAGTTTTATAAGGTGTGTTCATCCTCCCCCCCCCCCCCTCCCCACTTCATTTTCAAAACGTCTAAGGAACAGGCTACATGCATCTCCCTGTATATTAATTCGATTTTAGCGCATTTTTTAAGAATTAAAAAAAATGTGCTATTGTTTGCGTTTTGTCCGTCCGTCCGGACCCACTTCTACCGTTTTGAACTACTTCTAGGGGAATGGTCCTAGAGGCCTGGATTTTTTTGCAGTAGGTAGCCTATACCTTGAAGGTGTGCCAGACGGCCATCAAATATCGCTGTCTAAAAGGGCCCCCCCCCCACGAGATGCTGTTTTTGAAAGTAAAACGTGCATAACTTTTACCTACGACAACCAATTGGTGTCAGATTTTGCATACGCATGCATTTAGTGGTGCCAAGTTAAACTTTAGAAAATTGGGGGAGGGGGGGGGTAAACACATTTCCTACCCTTCATGGTATTCTAATGACAGATCTCATCGAAATAAATTGGTTTGTACAAAGTATAACTTTCCTGTGCGACTCTTTTTCGAGATCAGTGAGCGACGGGGCCGGACTCTTATCAAAGTACGGGGAGGGGAGGGGGGGAGTGGAACTAGTTGTATGGTACTCCAATGAAAGGTCTCGACGAAAGGAATTAATTTATACTAACCATAGTCTTCCTCCTCGGTCCCTTGTCGTGATCGGTTATAATTCCTTATATCTTAAGAGTGAATTGTCAAAGGAAAGTACCTACCTACAAAGGGCGATTGGGACGTTTGGAAGAAATATAACCATTGGCCATTTAAATAAAATTTGATACATAGCCAACTTGGTATAAAACCAAATTTATCGCCAGTTTCAAAATTACGTTTTGCGCATGCGCAGTGCCAACGTTCTTATTTATTGAGGGATTTAAATAAAATTTGATACATTGGAATAAAAGGAAATGTGAGCCATTTTCCAAATTTGGTTTTGCGCATGCGCAGTGCCAACTTTCTTATTTATGGAGGCATTCAAATGAAATTTGATACATAGCCACTTGGAATAAAAGCAAATGTACTTCCAAATTTGGTTTTGTATAGGATGTACAGTGCCAACTTTCTTATTTATGGAAGAAATTTCGTAGGGGTGTTTAAAAAATGCGCTTTAGCTGCACAAGGGTTGTGCACAATTTGTACTTGTTTAGAATAGTTAGATTGGAACAAAATTGGAAAGCAAACTGGTACAGCTACATAATTTGAACCAACCTTTAATTCAGTATACAAAGAAGACACCTTTATGTTTGCGGCTTTCTCTGTAGCCACACTATAATCCCATCCACAAAAAACTTTGTGGGCGAAATTATTTTTTAAGCCATCTTGTGTCTCAATAAAGCTTCTTCTGTACGATTTGGCCATACTAAAACATCGTTATCTGAAGAGTTTGTAGATCACTCGCCAACTTACCTCAAACTGAAAACAATAAAACTGGCCACATAAATAAAAACGCTCGTAAAGAAGTACGCGTAAGGTACACTGTACCATTGTGTACTAATCAAGTTAACGCTTTCATTCGTATAGTGGCCGTAAAATAAAACCGTATCTTCAAAGTAACCCTACGAAGAAAAACATTAAAAATCATCCCCGAATTGTGGGAAACTTACTTCTCCGGTAAATAAGTCTGAAATTTGAAAAGTAGCATTGTTCTTAGTCTTAGGTTTTATATTCCAATTGAACCAAAGATTTTTGGAAGTCGAAGTCGTGACCTCAAAATTTTCGTAAAGCAGCTGAGGTATGACCACAAATACTAGTGCAACGAGCATTATTAGGCAGTTCATTATAAACATCCAACGAAAATACTTGAAATAGGTTGCAACACCGGAACCGAAGTGGCCCTCGATTTCTTTTAACGAGCTGTACCACAATTCGAAACTGTACGCGAAGGATTTCAGAGATGTATGGACCTAAAAAAATGCACCTTTATATTTTAACTATTAAAGGTGACAATAGGAGTTCTAGTTTTTGTAGTGTCGGAGCTTTACTTTCAGGTAAACCTTCTCAGTTGCAACACCCTTGATTTCGATGAGAAGTGTCAGGCTGGTGCGGGACCACAGACTTAATGTGGGTTAGTCAGCCCCCTCCAACATGGTTATTATATAGGGTGTCTTTTTTAAAACTCGCAGTCGCCCATATTTTCCAAACTAAAGAAAATCGCGCAAAAGCGTTTCGGGGGTATCGGGAGGGAACCAGAATGAAGTTATGAGTGACAACCCCCCCATTAACCCCCTCCCCCTCTTCAAAAATCCTAAATGGCAACCCCATACTTTTGACACATCGTTGGAAAGCTACTGAAAAATGCTTTCCAGTGGTACCGTTTTAAAATTGACACCCCGTATACGCATGTGTGAATTTTGATTTTAATCTTAGTCATTTTATATTGCAGAAAATTGACTTATTACTCTTTTAAAGAATTTTATTTATTGTCAGTGTTACAAGTGCCATTGACATTTTGATCCTTCAAGCCGGATCGGTTCATGGATTAATGTTCATTGTAATTATTGGTTGTAAACTGTGATTGACTGATCGTGAGCCAACAAGGTGATGACATGAATCCTGTGAGACATAGGAACCCACGGAAAAATGTCGGTCAGGTATGGTGAATGGATGTATCCAGGTGATCACATGAGGTCAAGCTACGGAGAGCTATCCAGAAACCCATTGCACGTCCCGACAATGGCGGCCAACCTAGGCTGTTAGCAATATCAGTGTGTGTACAAAATACAACAAGTTCAATTGCTGGAAGTGAGACTTCACAGGCTAGCCAAGAAAGAAGGAAAAAGCTGAAGCTGACTTTGAGAGAAGAGGTTCAGAAATCGACACTTAGAAGGCCGAGGCTGAGGTTATAGCAAGGCAGGCTGAAAGGCAAAAAGAAATCATTGAAGAACAACTCGAACTCGAATACTGCTTGATGGACTGGATCAACAGGTTGAAAGAGACATTGGACCAGTACTCCATTCCTTATGTATGCATCCACCAGTTTCTCCACCGTTTTTAGAAGAAACGATGATAGGCTGATGGGTCTGTAATCCTCCATCATGTCATAGTACAACCCTGCTTAGGTAGGTACACAACTCTTACCTTTCTCCAGGTTTCGGGGATGTCCCTAAAGTCAGGGAGGCTCTAAAGAGGTGCTCAATGCGGGATCACGTGTATGAAAAATGCCATTAACATTTTTTGTTTGAAATGGTTTTCATTTTTGGTGTAATGTTGGCTCACTTTGTGGTTGTTTTGATTACATGGTGTTGACCCGAAGTTAAATTTATATATTTGGTCATGCATTTAAATATGTGTGTTATCGAATTGTTTCATGTGTGTATTAACTCGTTTGTAAACTACACCTTTCACCAGCCACATCAGGGATGGTAAAAAAATGAAACCAAATTGAAATCTAAATTATAGGCTTAGAATTCCCGCACGAGGATCAACACAATGGGGAGGGGGAAGACTCTGCTACCAATTCACTAATAACAGTTCAACAATTTAATTGGCAACAGAATGCACCGACAATAACCACACATTGTACCATACAGGATCCTGTTCTGGAACAGTATGGTGAAATATGCAGGAATGTTTCTCATGTCAGAAACTTTTCACCAACACACAGTTTGATAATCTTTGGTGATAATTTTTAAAGAAATTACCTATGACATAAAAATCCCTTCCCTTGTACCCATCAGCATGGTAAGTCTCATCGAAACAAGGGCGTTTAACAGCATGCTTTGGCAATAAATTGTGTAAGTACAATTACAAACCTTAGACAACTTCATACTCGTCGTGTATTGTAAACCCTTAAAGAAACCAATAGGTTTCTCTTTGGTGCGTTTGTTAACACTAAAGGAAAGATTTTTCTTAATAATTCTTTTAACAGTCAAGGACTGGGGCATATCCCTCAACGCTTCCCTGTAATTGTAAACACATGCAACAGCTCTAAAGTAATGCACTAGTTACCGACGTAGCAGCTCCGATTCATGCGAGTTGTTCATTAATACGTCGTCTAGCTCCATGCACGTGGCAATATCGTCGGCGCATTCTTGCAAGGACCGCTTCTGAGTGTTATATCCTATAGAACTGTAATGTCACCTTTGTCTTTCCAATATAAAATACTTACCCGAGCAAAACAACCATTTCTTTCTGTGCTCCAACGAAAACGGAACGTTGCGAAAGTTACACGGTTCGTCGCCAAGTTTAAAAACGTTACGATGCACGGACGTAGTTCGATGACAATAATTTAAGTAGCTTGGCTGTATATCCGGTACAAAATCGGTAACAACATCTCCGTAAACAAGGTTGTCTTGATTGCGAGTGGCTCGCTTATTTTTCGGATTATAGTTGCTTTGGTTACCGTAATTTGGGTTGTCAACATTAAAAATAGGTCTCGAGTATCGTCTCAATTGAATATCTCCCATTTCCATGCTTTTTCAAAGCAACAATGAGACTAAAAGCAACAAATTAATGTGTTAATGTTACATTAAGCTTGTTTGTTGGTCTTGAATAAGCAAGCCGTTGTGTATTCCTGGGTGTAATGTAAATGCGTTGCCATTCAAGAGTCTTTTTGTTTAATTGAAGATTTTTTTATAAATTTAACTAATCACTTTCATAAAAAAAATAAATAAACAGCACAGTAGTGACAGTTGGTCATTTATCCCCACCTGGTCTAACTGTGTCTATATTACCTACGATGTCATGTCATATTGAAAGTAGTTCTAAAGACCCAGAGCAGCAGCTGGACGCGCGAAAGGGGGGGGGGGCAGAATTTGGTTTTAACTTTCGTGGTATCCTAATACTAATTAATCTTTCATGGTACTCTAATTAACTGTTTTCTCCCGACTACCGCCCGTTTCTCTTACCACTAAAATTGCGGTTTTATTTTTCATGGTACTTCAATGGAAAGTTTCGATGAAAGGAATTAATTTTTACCAACTACACTCCTCGTTATAATTCCTTATATTCCAAAAAAAGATTGTCGAAGGAGTACACACAAAGGGTGATTGGGGCGCCTGGAAGAAATATATCCATGGGTGATGTCAAAACTTTCAAAGCCCCTGCCACAGGCCACTCTTGCTATTTCAACCTGGTTTACAGACCTGAGATATTTTCCTACGTTGCTAATTCTTTTTATGTAGGTACCAACCAGAGCTGGGCAGTATTCGATTTTGTAAATACTGTTTAGTATTCAAATCCTTTAAAGTATTCAAATACTTTGTAATTAAATACTTTTATGGAAGCAGTATTTGTATTTGTAACTCAAATACTTTCACAAATATTTAGTAATCGAATACTTCGTAAAGTATTCGAATACTTCGCAAGGTATTTGAATACTTTGAGAAGTATTCGAATACTTCGCATAGTATTTGAATACTTAACCTTCCTTTTTTTTTACCAAAAATCGACTACTCCAAAATTTCTCGGGAAAACACTTTTTCGTATTAATTTTGGTGCGTAAAATCCAAATCAATTCGTACTTTTTCGATCAGACTTCTCAATCAAAAGTTATAGACTAGAAACCAATTTCGAAAGAAAATTCAAAGTGCTGTAACTTTTGAACTAGTAGCCCAATCTTGGAACTGTTTGAAATTATGGATTCTACAGGCCACATTCTATAAGAAAAATTTTTTTCCGGGGCGATCTAAGACAATTTTTTTTTCGGGGCTCAAAAAAAAGCAGTGTATAACCTTCCTTTTTTACCAAAAATCGACTACACCAAAATTTCTCGGGAAAACACTTTTTCTTATTAATTTTGGTGCGTAGAATCCAAAACAATTCGTACTTTTTTGATTAGACTTCTCAATCAAAAGTTATAGACTAGAAACCAATTTCGAAAGAAAATTCAAAGGGCTGTAACTTTTGAACTAGTAGCCCAATCTTGGAATTGTTTGAAATTATGGATTCTACAGGCCACATTCTATAAGAAAATTTTTTTTCCGGGTCGATCTGAGACAATTTTTTTTTGGGCCTCAAAAAAAGGCAGTGTATAACCTTCCTGTTTTTTTTTGGGATAATTAAAGGCAATATTATTATTATTATTAATACTTTTAAGTTATTCAAATATTTGAGAACAATTTAGAAATGTTTAGGGAAAGTTTCCATTGTCACAGAATCAAATATAAAAATCCGATACAACTGAATACCGAACGATCCCGGAGTGAAACTTTGTGACTCGATAGTCTACGTAACTTAAAAACAATAGGGATCTTTCTTATATCCATAAGACCATGTGTACCAATTTTCAAAGCGATCGCACGTTTCTAAACAAGTTATCATGCATACGGACAAACGGATGGTCAAAAATGGATTGGTTCCAAAATCGCTAGGATTCATTTCAGAAAGGCGTGTGTATCGTGTGCACGACGTACGATCGCTTTGAAAACTGGTACAGGTATTCTTAAGAATATAACTAGTGTAAGAAAGGTCCTGGTAGGTACCTCCTATATAATAATATAATAATAATAATACGCTTTTACTCCCCTTAAATTTGTATATAACAATAGAAATATAAAAAAAGCTAACCCCATACAAAGTATAACTTGATTTTTTAAGTAGTATTAAGACTTTTATCTAGTATACTATTTTAAATTTTTAAATAATGTAGTTGAGTGACAAGTATTTGAATACTTTTTATTGTATTCGAATACTTTTGTTTATTTTGTTTATAGTATTAGAATACTTTTGAATGTATTCGAAATACCTTTGAAAGTATTCGAATACTTTTGAAAGTATTCCAATACATTCTAAAGTATTTGAATACTTATTTTTTTAAGTATTTGAATACTTTTCAATGTATCTGCATCTAGTATTCGCTTGTGCTGGACGTAAAAGTATTTAGTATTCAAATACCTTTGATTTGTGTAAAGTATTTACTATTTAGTATTCAAATACTTTTCGAAAGTATTCTGCCCAGCTCTGGTACCAACACATTTTTCTTGTTAAAAACATTGCTAAATAAAGAGATACCACCATAAATAACTCAAATCTGTTCGACGGTTCGAACAATTTTTGCACCTTCACGTACACACGCACTCATTTATTGTGCCTATATTCTGAATCCTCCTATACTACATTGGAGATAGAAGTACGAGTTTTTGTCAATAGATGGCGTGGTATAATAATTAAAAACTCACGTGTTTTATATACAGGATTGGAGCGTGCATGGAACCACCGCATATTTAGGCATTGTAGTTGCCTCCCACGTTTATCACCATCATATTTGTGGGTAAACATTGTGATTGCGGTACTGCCTCGCCGATAATTATTGAAAAGTGTCGTTTTTTTGAGTGTTTCGGAATGTCTTCGTATTCTAGGACTTCCGAAAGTGACGCGTGGGCTCTCCTAGCCCTCAAATCGGCACCGACGAGTCCGACAAAAGTGCAATGGTCTCCCGAACCGAAAGGGGATGTAATCGCACGCTTAGAGGGTCGAGAATTCGAATACATGGTACGTCAAAACAGAATCGTAATCGGACGAAATAGTTCGCGAGGAGATGTGGACGTGAACATGGGACATTCCAGTTTTATATCGCGAAAACATTTGGAGGTTTTTTTCGATCACCCCTTTTTCTATTTAATGTGCAATGGAAAGAATGGCGTTTTCGTCGACGGCGTTTTCCAAAGGAAAGGGGCACCGTCGATACAGTTACCGAAAACGTAAGTGTTGTTATGTAAACAAAGTAGGCTTTGATTTAGTTGGGTAGATGCTCATGTTTATCTTTGGAGGCCTTGAGGTTACAACACACATGCACAATGCTGGATTTTAATGACGTCATTGATCCGCCAGAATCGTGTCGACTGTTAACGTTAAAATTAGGGGATCAATAACCACCCTTAGTAAAATTATAAATAATCCTGGAAAACCGCTCCAAAATACATGTGTATTTATTGAGCTGATGACGTCAGTATCTTCTATCTCGCACTTCCTATTAGTTTATCGCTGATTTTAGTCCTTATGGCAACAACGAATAGGTGTCGGGTTGCATTACCTTACACTGGTAAATACAAATAAACCTGTATTGATGCAAGATTCCTTTTTGCTTATTTCATTAGCTTGTGAGAAAATAACCACGTGTTTTCATTTAATTCTAATTTCGCATTATTATTATTACCCACTATTGTTGCCTCTATTTGTACAGAGATAGGCAGCTGATAATATCCAATCATACATTTAGGTATTCCTTATCTTGTAAATATTGGTTTTCTACTACACCTAAATAATGTTGCACTCCACTTGGATTTTAACATTGCTATATATACCTTAACCTAATTAGTTAAATTGGGGCTCTACAATAAACAATTAAGGGATTCATGGCATTTGGTGTAAATTTTAGGGCATTATCAGACAGTACTAAGTACTTGAGAATTTTCCTACTTGTCATTGTTAGGCAGTAAGTATTATAGCATTTATTAACAGTTGGAATTACTGTTGCTACGGTGTGGTTTAACATATCACCTAATAAAATTTTATATTCCTACTGCCAATTGTACTAAAGTTTGGTGTACACACGGTCGAGTGGTGGAGAGACATATATAAAAAGCCCTTAAAAACCCACTATTAATTTCTCAGACACTCCCTTATTCTTACCCTCAACGCTACTGGGTATATGAGGGCTGCCTACTAAATGATCTGCATGTAGCAGAATGGTTTGCTCCACCCCTAGGCCACTGGTTCTTAACCTGCACTCATGGAGAGATGATGATTTTTCTAGGCCCCGCTCCCCAAATTTAAAAAGAGAGGAAAGGCATTTCTGTTATTGGATGATTGTGCTTTGTGATTCGGCGCCCGTTTTGAGACATTACTCTCGACATTACTTTAGTGAGAGAAAGGCCTCTTTTCTAGATATCTAGTTAATTTGCTCCATGCTGTTGGAACCAGCATTCTTCAGTCCCACACTTATTTAACTGACATAACTAATACGATAAGAGAACTAGGAACGAATAATTATTTTTGATTACCTTTTTCCTAGCCTTTTTCTTAAATAGATTAAGAATATTAAGCATATAACTTTGTGCAGAAACGGTTGTCATCATGGAAGAGATTGGAGCGATTCTGTACCAATCAAATGAGAAGTGGTACTTATTATACAGGGTGGACATATTTTGAGGGTAACAAAATTTTTTGCCCATTGTTTTTGAGTGCCGCCGCCATCTTGAATTTTGTTAAATGGCAATACAGGTCATGTCATACGCCATTAGAAAAAGAGAAAAATCGCCTTTCTAATCACGTGTCAGATGACCTGTTGCCATTTAATAAAATTCAAGATGGCGTCCGCTTTCAAAAACCATATGTCAAAATAATTTTTTTAACCTCAAAATATATGAAATAATTTCAAATTGAAGCGTTCTAATTTTCCTGTCTATATCTCAAACAGTTTGAGTGTGAGATCTTTGGTTCTCCATCTTTAATAGTGACTCTTGAGGTGATCCTGTATGATTTTCAATACATATTGATCTTTTCTTTAAAACTATAATGGTCTTCATTGTTTCTAGTTGTAACACTTGTTTTAGCCCTTTTTTTGAAAAATCTACTTTTGGAGGAATTGTCCTAGAGAAATTGGTTTTACCTTTAATGGTAATCTAATTAAAAGGTCACCCCCCACTTTTTTGACAGATATAGATACACATTTTGAAGCACCAGGAATCCGAATCAAACAAAATCTCGATGTCGGTCTGTCTGTAATCTCATTTTTGGCGGACCCGATGGGAACTAAATTTGGTGCACATATTTTTAGATGAAAAGAAAGAGCTGAAAAGCGTTTGCAATCATTTTGTTTCTGCAACAATGTCGCACCTTTGCCCGTTGTTTTGTTTTGGGGACAAATATCCGCTAAATGGAGTGTCAGAGGAGGTACTTTCAAAAGGTGGTTGAAACGTCTAGACAAGACATATCTGCTGCTGATGTAAAAACTTAAGGGTGAATATCTTGAAAATGGAGTGTTGGAGGAAGGGAAAATTGCGCTCTAAGGGATTGATTCTTGTTACATTATACAGGGTGTTCGTAAATATGATGTCAATACGGAGGGGGCTAGTTCTTTAGCTTATTTTATGACTAAAAGTTCATAACATAGGTCCCCAAACGCTTTGTTACCGATCTACAGGGTGTTAAAATAAGAACAAATTTCTTCCAAGGTTTCTTTTTTATATCTCCTGCAATTGTTGAGATATTTTGCTCAAATTTGAACTATAAGTTACACTGCAGGGCTTACATCATTGGTCATGTCAATGGTACTTAGTGAATATCTACAGGGTATGTTTTTTCAGGAGCCATGTTCCATTTTCTACTCCTGAATTTTTTTTCGGTGCGCCACTGGTAAATTGTAGAATAAGAATTTGATTTTCTGGTTTGTTTGGAAACTGTAATTTTTTTGTATTTGCAAGCGCAATCGAGAAAGAAAATAAGAATCAGAAATAATTGTCTCTTGTGTTTTGCTTATGTTTATAAGCTAAATTGTAAAGTGTATGGTGAAATTTTGACACTCTGTAGATCGGTAATGAATTTTTAGTCATAAAATAAGTCCCTTCCATATTGACATCATATTTAGGAACACCTTGTATAGCGTAGATTTTGCAAGTGTGCCAGGCGGGTTTTAAATGTATACAGTGTGTTCGTGATAAGAGAGTCACCTCAATATTTCTTTTATTTGTCCAGATATGAAAAATTTGTCAAATATAATTTTATATGTAACATTACGATCAATCTGATCGCATATTCAAATTTCCGGTATCACTTTCGGTTGCTTGTCGAAGTGAGGAGCAAGTAAGGTACACAATTAAAATGGGTACATGCTTTACAAACAGAAATTTAATCATGATAAAGTTTGCAAGAATAAATTAAGAAAAATGGTAGTTCACCGAGTACAAATATCAGCTGGGGAAAAAAGAACTCGCCAAGAAAAAAACCAGCACACAAATTAATATTAAACAGTATAGCAAAATTAATTATTTGTAATGACATGAATGCATATTAAAGTGGTTGTCAAGTAAATTTATTAAATGAATCATAGCCTCCGCTGGGATTCCTAAAGAATTGATTGATGTTTAGTATTATGGATCGATTTGCTTTTATTGAGAGGTGCTACTGTTAAAATTTCAGATTGGGCCTCAAAGAAAAGAATTCTGCGCATGCGCGCGGAAACTTTCACGTGTTTATACTTTCAGATGCACCTTGCGATTTCCAAGCACAAATATTAGACTATCATTTCAATCGTTAGTGGACGAGGCATGTGAACCACCGCCGCGTGTCCGTGAGGTGTCGCCCGTGAGACATCGTGATCGACCAGGCGGGGGTCTGGGAGTCCTTCCGCCTTTACGGATTAATATACCGGATAATGATAGTTTCAGTAGTCCGTTTCCGTCTCCCACCGGTACGATTAGTGCCGCAAATAGCTGCCCTGCCAGCCCCCGAGGTTTGTACGGTAATCGTTTTAAACTTAGCTAGTTGACCGATTTTCTAATGGATTCGTGTGGAATTGCAGGCGGTCACGGCAGAAGAAATGTGTCTGCCGAACTTCAGATGGTGGCGCATTATGCGGCCCAGGTAGCACATCGAGGTGACGATGGTCATAGCATGTCTAGTCATAGTCCTGACCATGTTTACAGACAACCTACCTCAAATGGAAATGCAGTAAGTAAAACGTGTGCTTTCAAGAGCCATAAGATAATTGTGCAATATTTTCAGATACCTCCAGTTGTAATTAACGACGGATATGGGGCTAGTAGCAGTAAAGATGATGCAAAACCACCATATTCTTATGCACAACTTATAGTACAAGCTATCGCTAGCGCGCCCGATAAACAATTGACATTATCGGGCATTTATAGTTACATCACAAAACATTATCCTTACTATCGAACAGCAGATAAAGGGTGGCAGAATTCTATTAGACATAATTTAAGCCTTAACAGATACTTTATTAAGGTAAAGCTAAACATTTAACTACCGCAGCTAATGTTGAGCTCGCCAGGTTCCAAGAAGTCAGGAGGAACCGGGAAAGGGTAGTTTTTGGAGAATTGATCCACAATCGGAGGCGAAGTTAATTGAACAAGCCTTTAGAAGACGACGTCAGAGGGGTGTGCCCTGCTTCAGAGCACCGTTCGGTTTAAGTTCCAGGTACCCAAAACAAACACGCCCATTGCATTGTATTGTCGCCATTGTTTTTCTAGAAGCGCGCCCGCATCCCCCACTCACGTGATGTCATCTGGCCTGATTACACCGGACGCGTTATCTAGAGAGAGTTCTCCCGTGCCGGAACAGTTGGTGGACGTAAGCCAGTCGGCGCCCGGTAGTCCGGGTCATTCTATTATCGCGTACCCCGGTTCAGGTAATATGATCGGCCATCAGCAAATGAGTACCCTTGTCGGATCCACCAAAGCTAGATTGCTGTTACCGAACAGAGATTTAGAGCAACACTCTCATGTAATGTCGTCGGCCAATGGTCAGGACCATCAGGATGGTATGACATTAGATAATATTTACCGTTAATTTTTGTTATTGTTTACAAGAGCTTCTATGCTTTTACCGTCTCTAGTCCTGTCCATGACAACCTTTCACGTTTTTGTCACAAGGTAATTTTTTTGATTTGGAGAGTGTGTCCTTTCTCTGTGATCTTTCCATTATGTCCCAAATGGGAAAAATACAATTGGGTCCTTTTATTTTCTATTTTTTTTATCTAGGTAGGTATTTAAAAAAAAAGTAATAATAAAGTTGCTAAATATATAATTTATTTATTTTTTATGAGCTATTGATTTCGTTGTTATTTATGTCGGATGGAATGGTGATGCGGGGTGTAGATGTGACAATTTTTTATTAAAATGTCTGAGTTCATATACCAAGAAGAGGGTGTAGAGTGTACTTGGTGTGCGTCTATGTTGTATTGTTTTAAATTATTTTGTTTAACACCACCTACCTATGGTTTTATGTGTTGTGTAATGTTTATTTTGAATTATTTGGTGGTCATAAACCATAATATAGATATGGTATTTGGGAAATTAATATTTTGTACTGTACAGGGTGTCTTATTAATAAAGGTCACGGGCCATATCTATGGAATCCTTAATTGCACAACTTGGGGAAAAAAGATTTTGTCAACAAAAGAAATCACTAGAAATTATTTTCAAACCCCTTCTCCCGCCGCTCATATTTTATGATCTAGAGCAATATGTGCTGCATCGAAATGAAGGAAAATTCATACAAGATTGTGATGCATGTTTGTTGGGTATTTAGGAAAAAAATCATTTCTTTAGTTACCATGAATATACGCCCTCTAGTGGCAAACCTAGAAACTTGAAAATAATTTCCAGCGATTTCACTTTTGTTAACAAAATCTTTGTGCTTTAACTGTGCAATTGATGGTCCCTACCAATTCTGATTGGAATACAGTAGAAAGTTTGCCTAGTGGTTGGGTGATATGGAGGTTCAGTTCTTTGGAGTAAATACCAGTGCCCGTTCCTTCCATTGTTTTAGATCCATCTGTGAAGATGATGAATATGCCTGGTTGGGTGTGCTCAATAATCCCTTATTTTTCACAAGCAAGGATGCCAGAGTGACCTACTCTCTCACATGGTAGGCCTACATGACGGCTGTGGGAATTATTCGCATCGCGCCTGTGCAAGCAAGGCACATGATTAATCAGTGCTACCGTTGTGGAGTGTCTGGTTCTAGGCCACCAGACAATGCTTGGCTCCATAGCAGAACATATGTCTTACCACGGCAGTGTTCCGTCACGAGACAGCGTTTGGGGATGGGCCCCAAAGTCTCCCAAGTGCGCGGCGACTTTGTCAGAAACCCCTATTTGCTTTGAGCTGTGTATGTTTGCTCCAAATGAGTTTTTTGTCAAGTGTGATTCCTAGATATTTCACTAACTCTAAAAATCGGAGGTGTTGCTTGGAATAGCAGGGGAGTTCTAAGCCCCCTTTATTTTTAACGCATTTTTTAAGAATTAAAAAAATGTGCTATTGTTAGTCTGTCCGTCCGGACCCACTTCTGTCGTTTCGAACTACTTCTAGGGGAATGGTCCTACAATCCTTTTTGCAGTAGGTAGCCTATACCTCGAAGGTGTGCAAGACGGTCATCAAATTTCGCTGGCTAAAAGCCCCCCCCCCCCCACGAATTATTCCCTGAGATGCTGTTTTTGAAAGTAAAACGTGCATAACTTTTACATACAACAACCAATTGGTCTCAGATTTTGCATACGCATGCCTTTAGTGGTGCCAAGTTTAGAAAATGATGGGGGGCGGGGGGTAAACACATGTTCTACCCTTCATGGTATTCTAATGAAAGGTCTCATTTAAATAAATTGGTTTGTACAAACTATAATTATCCCGTGCGACTCTTTTTCGAGATCAGTGAGCGACGGGGCCTGAGAGGGGGATTAAAAATTATTTTTATTATTATTATATTTTGTCTCATTGTATTCTAATTAAAGGTCTCAACGAAAGGAACCGTTTTCTACCAACTACTGCCCTTCTTTCTGCCCTCTTATCAAAATACGGGGGGAGTGGAACTAGTTTTATCCTTCATGGTACTCTAATGAAATGTCTCAACGAAAGGAATTAATTTCTATCATCCATAGCCCTCCTGCTCGACCTGTTATCGTGATCAGGTATATTCCCTTATACCTCAAGAACGGATTGTCGGAAGAGCGTACTCACAAAGGGCGATTGAGACGTATGCAAGAAATATATCCATTGGTGATGTCAAAACAAAAGCTGTTTCGGTTAAAAAAATGCGCTTTATCTGCACAAGAGTTGTGCAGAATTTATATTTGTTTTTCGTGTGAAGAAAACTAGCTCCGTTTTTGCCGCGTTGATTGACATGGAGTGTTCCCTACACCACACTCTGGTTACTCTAAGAGCTGATGGCATCAGACTGCATAGTATACCCTCAAACTTGCTGGTTATTATACTGTATTCATTTTAAGAAGGTAGCGCTAGAAAGCATAATTATGGAAGCTTTGACCTTCCACTGTGATTGGTTAAATCACAAGTCAGTGTTGCGCTGAAACATAAAACGACTGGCGATTTTGTAAGCTGGTAGTTTGTTGCCAACTAAACTGCGTTAGTGTCATTAGTTGTTATTGTCAAAGATTTATTTCTGTTCACAGTGCTGAATATTTCTACTTTACAATAATTTGGTGCCGTTTTATATTTTTACCGAGATTTTTACTGTGTGTGTTTATCTGCAAACATAGCACCATCTACAACTTTCTTGTAATGAATGCAATATAGTATGGAACCTGCACCACCAGGTATGGTTATAGGGCGTCTTGGCAATCCTCAGGGAACATACATGTTTAATGGAGTTGGTAAGAAGATATACTTTGCCCTGTAAGTCGGCATGACTTGTGAGGCATCTCCCCGAAAAGGGAATATTCGTTAGCCAAATACTCCAAATACATATCAACATTAGAACCACCAAATAATTCAAAATAAATGTTTAACCACACTATATAAAACCATAGGTAAATATTAAACAAAATAAACACATAAAGAGTGTTTAAAAAAGCGGTAGAGCACCTTGGTGTGACCCCACGGAGTCATTGGATTTGGCCCATTTTCAATAGGCTTATTACATGTGGCATATAGGTCAACTGTGCAAAGTTTGAACTAAATAGGTTCAAGCAGGGACAGAGAGACCCCAGTACACTCTACAGCGACACCCTCTTCTTAGTATACTAACTCAGACTTGACTCATTTTAGGTAGAAACAGTTAAGAGCTAAGTTCGCAAAAGTCTCAATATTTGTCTTCTTTCTTAATTTTCTCTGATTAACTGCTTTGCCTAGGTTTTTGGGTAGGCTCTTTCAGATTTCTACCTAAGATGGCACACCCTTAAAGAGAGTATTTCGAAAAATATATCTGATCTGATGATATATCACTGCCAAAAGCACAGTGGAGCTGTCGCAATGTAGTCTTAGGGTGCACATGGATTTGAAAAACATTATTTGCAAAAAGGTTTTTTTGCTTGCAAACTTTTTTAAAGAAGCAGTGCAAATAGTCTCTTCGAATCCAACTAGATTTGCAGAATTAAATCACTCGATCCAAAAGTGAATTTCACAACATTTTTTTGAGTGCGCGCGCCATCTAGAATTTTTTAAATGGCAATATAGGTCATATGATATGGTATGTTCTCACGTGATGCGATAGTTGTTTCTAATGACATATCACATGACTTATGTGACCATTCAAAAAATTCAAGAAGGCGGTCGCACTCAGAAACCATATATCAAAAAAATGTTTCTAACCTCAAAATATGTGAAATAATTTCAAATAGAAGCGTTCTAAGTTTGATGTATATTTCAAGCGATATAGCGTAAGAGCTTTGGTTCTATCTTTAATAGTGACCCTGTATATCATAGCATAAGCAAAACAGTTGAAAGGTAATCTCCACCCTTGATAAACCATTTGACATTGGGCCCCGTAACAAGCCCACATGTCAAGAATTGACCTAATTTTGAATTAATAGTCTAAGGCCCGGTTGTACAATGTCAGTTTAAACTTCAGATTAGTTTAATGGACAGATTTCAGAAACATGATTGGTCAACTTGTGAAATATTAGCCAATTAAATCCTTTCACCTACAATTTAACGAATAACTGACATTGCACAACTGGTTTAGACAGGCAAACATACAAACATTAATAACGGATTTTGATAACGGAATATCTCAGAGAATTCGACTTTTTGGTATCACATTTGTATTATTGGGTTCTTTGCATCACTTATTCTCAAAGATTTGCCATGTTTAAAATGCATTAAATGCATTGATAGAACATTTTGGACAATTAAACATTACCCTATCAGTAATGTTTATTGTATTACAATTTAGGAACGATACTTTTTTCTGGTAGACTACAATAAAGCAGTACAGCTTTGGTTTTTTTATCTATATTACTATACAGGGTGAACATTTAATTTTTAATTTAAAATTAAAGTATCCAAAATTATAAAAAAAGTGCTACCAATCTACGTACCTACTTTTAATTTATAGTCAGTGGCGTATTTCTGTATGGTGAAGGAAGGTGTTTTCGTCAAAGCAAATTATTGTGTCAAAAATTATTAAAAATGTGTAAGTAAATGTATATGTTTACAGTGGCGTGCGCCTACAGAACTAGCCGGCTTTATAATGGAAGCAATATATGTTTTTTATGCTGCTATATCCAAAAAAGTGTGCTATTTAATAATTTATTATGAAAACTAGTAGTTACCATTAAAAAAAAATTCTTCCCTTGACCATGCAGAAGTACGCCACTGACCACAAATTTAAAATACATAGATTGGTAGCAAACTTTTATAATAGTGGCAACCATAAAAAGCTTCTTTAAAAAAATGTTGTTTCGAAGATCTATTCATCCAGACAAAATGTTCACCCTGTATAGTTAAGTGAGACCCTATAGCTTTATCATTTGATTATAGGATTTAAGCATCTACTTTCACATTTGGACATTAGTTTTATTGTTGTGTTTATAGCTGGCACATTAGTTTAAACAAAAAATACAGCACGAAAGAGTATTCTTATTCAAATTTATTTTATAGTGGAAAAATATCAACTAGTTAATTCGGGACAGGTAATAGAGGAGCAATCGTTGTCCCCGGCCGCTTACTCACCTCAACCAGTAATAGTACAAGCCGCAAACTATGCACATTATAGGTAAGCGGGGAAGCAGTCCGTAAATTAAGTTAGCAATATTCGTGCTTCCAGCAGTTTAGGAGTTGACTTGAAAAGGCATCTCGACGATCAAAGTATGGGCAGTCCGGTGAGCGGCGGCGAAACTTCCGATAGCATGCAAGAGCCGGAAGCGAAACGTCTCCGTGATCAGCAATATGATGCCGAGTAATAAATTGGAAATTTTAGTTTCGATATATCAAGTTTTAACATAGTAGGTATGCTGAGAGATTCAGTTTTCATTTGTACTACTTAATTATACATTTCGCTCTCCCTCCTATTATACATATATAACACATACATAATGTAAATTTTGCAATTGTATATTTACGATTTATTTTTAATTGTACATCTACAATATTAGGGTTTTTAGATATAATTTCGGTTTTATAACGATTTAAGTTAATTTGGTGCTGTCCGCCATGTTTTTTTTTTAATTTAATGATGAACGAACTAATCTGACTAGCATTCTATTTATTATAATATAATATATATGCTGTATATTTGTTATTCCTCAATTGTTTTCTCTGAGGCAAATGTTAGCACTTTATGAAAATGAATTTTGTTAGAAATTTTATCGCCAATAATAAAATGATGTATAACGAAAAAAGCCAATAAAAAAACTTACAGCTGTTAATTTTTTGAAAAAGTTTCATTACATTGTATTAAAAATGGTACTTGTTCTCTTAAACTGGTCTATTTATCGGGCACTGTAATTCAGTAATTTGTAAAATGTGATATTTTAATGTATTACATAGGTGTTGCGTTTGCAATGTCTTGAGAGTGAGTAATCTAGCGGATTGAGCGGTATAAATATGTGATACACTAAAAGTGATTTGAACAATCGACAGTCTGACATTTTAAAACTTGATATGTTGCATAAGAAGAAACTTCTATTTCAGCACAAGCCTTTTTTTAAACTGTGAAATGTATTTACCAAACACGTCAGTTTAATTAATTCAGATCTGCCCTAATGCACTTGGATGCGATGTCAAGGACTTTGTCGCACTCATTCAATTCGCTTGTAAAACGAACAAATTCTATATTTATGGTTGCGTACTTCATATTTTCTATTGCAAAATAAGGTATCTAATACCCTAAATTTTGTTATAGCAACTGTAGTTGTATTAAACAGTGCCATTTGCATAATACTAGAAGCTAGTGGTCCAAATGAGAAATAAAGGTGGTGGTGGTCGGTGCAGCTTCTGTTTTTATTTCACTTTTGCTATATTCTATTTAGAGTGCAAAAGTATTTTTGACA
Organism: Photinus pyralis; assembly: GCF_008802855.1. Classification (NCBI taxonomy): domain Eukaryota; kingdom Metazoa; phylum Arthropoda; class Insecta; order Coleoptera; family Lampyridae; genus Photinus; species Photinus pyralis. The sequence continues at coordinate 20,557,418 of NW_022170819.1, forward strand.
TGATGTAGTGTTAAACACTAAATTTTGGAGGTACTTGATGAATTTTTATGGACAAACTTAAGAGAACTATTTTTGAAAATTATTAGATCAATACTCTAAATTTGAGTATTGGTATTTTAAAACGTAAAATTGATGTATTATCTATTACAGTTTGTACAAATCCCTTAGGTTAAAAGCAATGTAATACTGAATTAAAACAATGTTTGGATATATCGCTCGTCCTTAGCCGTAGTGATATATTTACCAGTTGAATTTTTAATATTGTTTTAATGACAGTTGCGCTTCATCTTTTGTTTTGTTTTATAAAACTTGCATGTTTAATTAAAAAAAAATTGTATATTTATTTTAAATTGTTAAATTAATATTCTTAAATAATTCTCAGTGTAGAAATTTGTTTTATTGTAAATAAATTATTTCTTTAAAAGCTATATCGGCATCTTTTGATTTAAACAGTAGCTTCAATTCAAGAGCACAAAAGCGTGGACAGGCCAGAGAAGTGACAATTATAAAAACACTTTGTTTGATGGCCTCTCGATGCTTTCGTACTTTCACACTTCTAATTAAGGCATTTGTTTTAATCACATTTTCTTGCAGCAATTATTTTTATTACCTAGCATAGCGGCCACAGCAGTTATTAGTGTTTAGTCGTGACACAGTACCTTTGTATCTGCGACCGCCCCCCTACGAGAGGCAAAAAATGGCTTCCTAAATACAGAAAAGCACAGGCACGTCATCGCTATGTAAGTTCACAAAAAGCACTTGCTAGTATCTCGTATAAAGAAACATTGCAATACTGACTTAAAACTTCTCAATTTGAGAGACTTGCCTTCGATCAACTTCTGAACATTCCAAGGAATTTATTAAACAACTTTGATTTATACCTGAAAAAACTATTGGGCACCACAATAGAAAAATTGGACATGAAACACTATCTGGATCGTACAAAGGATTCGAATAAACACACAATTAATTGATTGAAATGACAATTTATAACGATACACATGAAACAAAATCCCGGAAAAAAGAAAAGCTTACGAAGCTTGTTTGGCCTTAATACCCCGCACTCAGGCGGTTGATTATTAAAAATAAAAATCTTAAATGACACTCGGGAAACTGTTTTTGAATTAATGATTATTTTTATCTCAATCAACCGTATTAGTTTTCAATTTTTTGCATAATAAAGACAGAAAATTGGAAAAATAAAACCCGCATCTTTTTCAATAATCTGTGTTGCCATGTAATTTTATAATACAAAAACTACGCCAATATCCGTCATGCCATGGAATGTCTGCTATAAAACAAATCAAATTCTATCAAAAAGTATTATATTTAGAACAGCGAATTCAACATAAAGAAAGACGAAATTACTAAAAACGGTTCCTAATACAACAATCAACAATAAATTAATGTTCGAATTAGTCACCATTAACTGCAAGACAGTAACCAAGTCGATCATAAAATCCATTTCGAACTGATATTGATAACTGGAGATCTTTTTGTTTTAGAAAATTCCATGGCATCACAGATTATTGAAAAAAATGCGGGTTTTATTTTTCCAATTTTTCGTCTATTATGAAAAAAATTTAAAACTAATAAGGGTAATTGACGTAAAAAAATGTTCCCTACAAAAAAACCGTAATACATTTTTGCTCTAAAATAATTTGGAGAGCCAATAATCGCATGTTATGAATTTTACATTGAAATCCCTATGATGCGTTACGCAAGTCACCACCCTGTATATGCCGCGCTTTGGGATCATGCCATTTAAAATGTATATGCACTAGCTTTTACTCGCTAATACAGCGTTTGGGGAAATAATTCATGAGAATGGGGCGGGAGGGGTCTCTTTAACACAGAAAAACGTGCAGATTTTAAGGTGATATCTGATACTACTTTGAGGTATCAGGTATAGGTACTTATAGTTATTGCAAAAACACTGCGTTTAGGTTTAATTAAATAATGAAATGCGTCAATTGGGTGGTTATATACCTACAGTACAACCTCGTTAATCCGAATAGATTCGGACCACCGACCCTTCGGATTATCAAATTTTCGGATTATCGCGAAACTAGTGAAAATAATAAATTTGGACACAAGCATTAAAAAGTAAAAATTATTCTTTTCAACGTCTTCAGGGGTGTCATCGTTGTTACGAGGAACGAAATTATTTCGGACTAGCGTGTATTCGGATTATCGATGTTGTACTGTATAAGAAAAATTTTTTCCGGGTCGATCTGAGACAATTTTTTTTCGGGGCTCAAAAAAAGGCAGTGTATAACCTTCCTTTTTTACGAAAAATCGACTGCACCAAAATTTCTCGGGAAAACACTTTTTCTTATTAATTTTGGTGCGTAGAATCCAAAACAATTCGTACTTTTTCGATCAGACTTCTCAATCAAAAGTTATACTCTAGAAACCAATTTCGAAAGAAAATTCAAAGGGCTGTAACTTTTGAACTAGTAGCCCAATCTTGGAACTGTTTGAAATTATGGATTCTACAGGCCACGTTCTATAAGAAAAATTTTTTTCCGGGACGATCTGAGACAATTTTTTTTTCGGGGCAAAGAAAAGGCAGTGTATAACCTTCCTTTTTTAACAAAATCGACTACACCAAAATTTCTCAGGAAAACACTTTTTCTTATTAACACACCACGCACAAGCGAACACACAGCACAATCCGAAAAAAACCACTAATTGTGACAATAGAACTAATGCACTCAGAATCTTGGCGCTACATTCTTTTATGTGTTTATCATATTAAGACGTTTGTGCATAAACGCGTGTGATGGTGTGAGGGGAGATATCAATGCGAGTATAGGAGCCCGTGAGTTGAGTGCGTGCAATTTTTAACGTTGTGAAATAAATAATTAAGCAAGAAACCCGTTTTGTTTTATACAACCTTCCTTTTTTACAAAAAATCGACCACATCAAAATTTCTCGGGAAAATACTTTTTCTTATTAATTTTGGGGCGTAGAATTCAAAACAATTCGTACTTTTTCGATTAGACTTCTCAATCAAAAGTTATAGACTAGAAACCAATTTCGAAAGAAAATTCAAAGGGCTGTAACTTTTGAACTAGTAGCCCAATCTTGGAACTGTTTGAAATTATGGATTCTACAGGCCACAGTCTACGTAGATGTATTTTGAGGTGGCTCAAAACGCCTAATAGTTATCAGCGACAGTTTTTATTTTATTCAAAATTTCAAAGGTAATGGTGACTAATATATACAGAGGTCATGCCGACGCCGATTTCTACTGTTATCGCGTCACCTAACAATTTTTCGCGCAGTATAGTTGTTGAAATGTGTAAGCCATACGATGCATTAGTAGGTAGCATCGTTCCAATAACGGTAAATGGTAATAATGTTCCTTTTTTTGGAGAGACTGAAGTAGGAAGGCTATGGGTGAGTTATTTTTGTTTAATTATGGCGTATGTAAGTCCTCTAAATAAAAAAAAATCACTTTCATACTACTGAACGTCAAATCAAAATATAAAAATGCGACCTCCTCTATTTAAATCCCAGTAAATTTTTTTAATTTTTTAACAATGTTCTGTTCATCCTAAAGGAGCGTAAATTTAGTTTTCATTATATTTCAGCCTCGATTTCAGCGCACCCTGTAGTCGACTTTAGCAAACTATTAGAATTTAACTGCCGTTCTTGTCTTTTATGACTGACCTATACGGTACACCACGTACTGCCCATCCCGACTTAGTGCCCTCGGTACTTCAGCGCCTCTGGCGCGCCCTCCCGCCTTCAGAGCGCTGTGCCGCGGCACCTTTGGTACCTACCTAGTTACGCCACTGCCTGCCGGTTCCTGTAATTGTTGTCCACAGCAAGTTGCGCGCTACGTAGGTTTTAGGTACTTCTTAGTAAACGTGTGTACAAATTTTGAAAATTCACGCATTGTATTTTTCAAAATATTCACGCTAAAATAAAATATCTGCACATTATGATGAATACATTTCGATGTATATACAGTGTGATTGATTTTGCGTGGCCAAGGGTATATTTAATCTATTATTGGAGATAGGAAAAAAGTGTAAGAAGTAAAAGTACTCTACTTTCAATCAGGGCCGGCCCAAGGCAAAAGTTACACGTAAGCGTGCACTAAAATTTGCGCCTCTTGAATGGGAATTTTTAGCAAACATGTTTTCAAAAATGCAGGGCGTTAATTATTGTCATGCTGATATTTCGGGGGGTGATAGCACTCGTCAAAATAAGAAAAAAAAGGCAAATATGTGCGTGGTGTAAAGGACGCCATTTTCGTTATACAGGGTGGCAAAGTTTCAATTTTTCTCTTGTATTTTGCGTTGTCTTTATGTTCTGGGGTAATTGTTTCAAATTTAATACATCAATTATTTTTTAGAATCTCTATAATATCAAAATAGTTAGTCGCGGCATTGTATATAATACATATACAATGGTCGCGGTATACAGGGTGTTGCATTTTATTTGCCACCCTGTATAACGAAAACGACGCGTCCGCTATTTACCTACAAATATGCCTCCCCTCCATGGTCCGCCAGTCAAAAAACTTGTGTAATTTTTGCGCCTTTTTCTGTGTGCTACACCGCTTACGCCTAAATCCGGCCCTGCTTTCAATTTGTGATAGAGCTACATATTCAAAAAAACAAGTGATATAAAAACAAAAGAAACTCATTTGACATACCAATAGAATATAATAACAAAGCGGCATTATTGTTGAGATATTTGCATCTTTGTCTATCTTTAGCAATAAAATTGAGACAACAAACATTCCATATACAGGGTGACAATTTGAAAACTTACCACCCCCCATATCTTAGTAAATAAACGAGATATTTAAAAAAATCAAAATCCGTTTCGGTAATTCGGAGGGGGAATCACAATGACATAGTTGGCGACGCACCCCCTCCAACCCCCTGCGCCCCAGCCACCCCAACTTTTAAATCTTAAATAGTGACCCCCCATGTGTGATACGTCGTTGGAAAGCTCTGAAAAAATGCTTTCCAACCATACCAAATAGCATTACATTTAGGTTAGTAATTATCGTGCAAATCAAAAAATAAACTAATATGATACATTTGAAATCTGTCGTATTTAAAACGCAACCGGCGAACATAGACGAACTAAGACAGAGAATAATTCAAGAATGTCGAAATATTGCAAAACCAACATTTGAAAAGGTTCGACAAGAGTTTGAGAATAGATTATAACTGGCGATCAAAAATGAGTTGCTGTCGAGTCGGCTTTGGAAGTTCAAGTTAAATACGATTTTCCATGTTTATTTTTTGATTTGCACGATAATTACTAACCTAAATGTAATGCTATTTGGTATGGTTGGAAAGCATTTTTTCAGAGCTTTCCAACGACGTATCACACATGGGGGGTCACTATTTAAGATTTAAAAGTTGGGGTGGCTGGGGCGCAGGGGGTTGGAGGGGGTGCGTCGCCAACTATGTCATTGTGATTCCCCCTCCGAATTACCGAAACGGATTTTGATTTTTTTAAATATCTCGTTTATTTACTAAGATATGAGGGGTGGTAAGTTTTCAAATTGTCACCCTGTATAAAACGCGCAATCTATTCTAGTATAGTGCACGATGATCATTGGACAGCTGCGCCCCCTTTTAGATTCTCGCATCGAGGACTACAAAATCTTGATGTGCAAATAAGTCTCTCTTTGTTTCCGTAAGGTGGTCTCACTATTCTATTCTTTACACCCAAGTCATCAGTACTAAAAGACATTACCAATAGAGCAAATAAAACAATGTCATATCACCAATGTAATCTAATCACATCACACTATAATTCCTAGTATATAAAAGTCTCGTTCAATAATGACAAAAAGATAAATAAAAAATATTAAAAAAGTAAATTGCTACCTACGATAAAAAAGTAAATAAAGAAAATAAACGCCACACAACAGTATAAATTATATACAGCTGACCGCACAAAATTATTATTATATAAGATTACATTGCAGTTTACACATTCTTGAAAGAAAACGTCTCTATATTACAGTCCATTTGGTTACTACACTGTTGTAGTATTACCGATGGTTGCCTGAAAGTGTGACCAATGTAAACTTACGAAATTGTGTACGTATACATACCGTGTGGAATAATACTCGGTGATTGATTAAAACTTCCGTGATGTAACATGGGCAGTGCTGGAAGATGATGACGATGTACTGGAGGAGGCGGGCCTGGAGGGTGCAGGGGAAGGTGGTGAGGTACGACCACAGGTGCATTCGGACGATACGCCGGGGGAGGATAGCTGGTATCGGGAGGGTTAGTAATGCTAGCTAGCAGATTAGGATGAATATTATTGAAAACGGGCTCTTTGATTCGTGCCGGAAATATATGCGGCGGAGGCGATCCGGGCGGCGGCGGCGGGGGAGGAAGTGTATCTTCCTCGCTTTCCTCGTCAAATTGACTCTGTCTAATAACTTTCACCTAAATATCGTTGATTAGTTCACGTTTCAGACACCACATTTTACGTACTTTTACTTTCTTCTTCTTGGGAGCCTTTTCTTTTTTTGGCAGTTTAATTTTCTTAAATCTTTTCTCTTTTGGCAGTTTTCTAGGAGCTGGTGGTGGAGACGACAGTTCTTCGCCTCCAGAAGGGGAGGTTCCCTCGCCCGGTCTAATTCCATCGGAAAATAGTACTTGTTTACGTTTATCAAATAACTCTTCCCTTTCTTCTCTCCTGCAATAGACATAAAGTGGTTTAGTCGTTAAAACTGGTTTAGGTATAACTTTTGAGCTAAAATTCCTTTGCCCGACGGCCTGTAGGCGCTATTCGAAACGATTTGGGGAATCGGGGGCCATTGTGCCGGTTTCTGAGATTCATTCGCCTGCTGTTCATCCGATAGATTGGCATCTTCCAAGATAAGCGCTTGCTGAAATGTTGATTAAACAAAAATGACTCTTTTAACCGTCTTACCTTTATACTAGCTTCGGTTTGCAGTTTTACTTTAAGTTGCTTACGCCGTTCTCTTTCCTTGCGTTTCTTCTCTTTTTCCTTACGTTTCAATTGCCTTTCCTGTTTTCTTTTGTCTTTCTCCGCCCTCCTTTCGGCCTTTTGTTTTATTAACATTTCTGCATTAAAAGTACTTTTAATTGGAGTTGACGTCGAAGGGACTGGAGGAGGGTCATTTTCAGGTTCAGGTTCAGGTTCAAAGCTATCCGGAAATGACGTGGTGGGTACTATTTGTAACATGTTTCCAACTTGTAAGATTTTCTGGGTACTGTTGCTGATCTAAGTAGAACAATGTAGTTGATTATAAACAATGTAGCACTTACTTTATTTTGTTGTAAGGGAGTCTTCCTTTTGGGAGGGGCGGGGGCCTCGGAATAATCTTCCGTCGGTACAACCTGTAAAATATTCCCTACTTGCAAAACCCTCGGTTTAGAACTTTGATTAAGAGAACGTTGATTCCGTTTGTTTACTGTATCAGGTTTTCTTGGTTCCTCAACGTAACTATCAAAGCCCTCAGCGTAATATTGTGATTCATAATTAGCGTTATTCGAATAGGTCGTGGCAATAGGTTTAGGTTCTTCGGATAATCCTAACGCTTGATTGATTCGTTCATCAAGTGACATTCTCCTAGGTGATTTTTCGCTTGCACTTTGGAGATTTGGAGATTCGGTACATTCAACTAAATTACTTTGCAGTAGCTGCTCGTCGCTAATCGTCGAGTCGGCTACACTGCGCTTAAAACCATCTAAAGGAGAACTAAGGGGCGATTGTTTCAGAAGATTATTAGACGATTTGTCTATGCTGGACATTCTTTCTTTCGTCGTTTTACTACACTTTTTGATGGAAAAGTGATCCAATTCGTGGGAGGATAACTTTCGATAGGTTTCCGATACTGGAGAAAAATTTTCACCTTTTTTTCTTCCTTCCTTTGGCTTCGATAAGATAATAGGTTTTGCAGAAGATTCTGTGTCGTTGGTTGGCACTTCATTCCTGAAATAAACGTGTAAACAAATATAGAAAACGAGCTCCTGGGTATGGCTATAGCATGTGCAAAACCAAATTTTGAACCTGGTGGTAGTTTTGCTTTTATTTAAAGTGATATGTATGAAATTTCATTTAAATCCCTCCATAAATAAGAAAGTTGGCACTGCGCATGTGCAAAACCAAATTTTGAAAAATTTGTTAAATTTGTTTTTATTCCAAGTGCCTATGTATCACATTTCATTTAAATACTTTCATAAATAAACAAGTTCGCAATTTGGCTTATAAATGGTCGAGAGGCGAAGAGGGCACAGTGAATGCTGATCGATTAGGCTCTCCTTTTGAAATGGCGTTTGATATGGCTAAAGCTATGCGCATATTGAATGTCATGCAATTCGGTTCTTAACTAACGGAGATGTCAAAAGGGCCTTCTTTATTTTTTGGTCTACATTACCAATTCACAAACTACAAATTTGATAAAGAATCCACCTGCAAAATTTCATCGTAATCGGTCCATTCGTGCCAACGGACGGACAGACACAGCAAAATTATAAACTCGCTAGGAGCTCGTTAATAATAGCAAAAGGCCATTTTGAGTTTGAAAGCTTTATTAATAAGCAGCAGAAGAGGGAATATTCACTGATTTGTGTAAAACAAAAATTACAATGGTCATGCCACAACAGATGTAAATACAGTAGGCGGTCGGTCATCCGCGGCTCGAAAATCCGGCACCTTAGATCATATTAATAATAGATATAGCCAATACCAATGCATGTGAGAGAGATAGCCAACAGTAGAATACCGATCATGCGCACTGAATTGTCAATTGACATTCCCTGCATTTCAGTGGCGTGTTATTTCCGTAGAACATAAAGGGGTTCACGGTGTTATTACAATAGAAACTTGAGTAGTTTTTACAAAAGTAATTAGAATGCTGTGTTTAATTTGTTTAATTTGCGCCGCCTATGGTTTTCAACTGTTTACATTCGGATGCTGTGATGTATTCGGTCCTACTTTGATCTTGACAGCAAAACCACGCGTCTTTTTTGCTTTTGTTGGCCCACTAATAATGGTCACAGGCCATATCTATGGAACCGTTAATTGCACAGCTTCGTGAAACAATTTTGTTAACAAAAAGGGCCAAGAGAAATCACTGGAAATTATTTTCAAGTTTCTAGCTTCGGCGCTAGAGAGCGTACGATTCATGGTTAAGTAGAAAAATGACTTTTTCTAAAATATACTCAACAAACGTGAATAGCAATCTTGTATCAATTTTGCATAATTTTGAAGCAGCACATATTGCTCTAGCTCATAAAATATGAGGGGTAGGGGAAGGGGAACATCTATTTAAGAAATCGAATGTAACTTCGGTTAACCGATTTTCATATAATATATAATAGTTTAGTATTTATTAATTTTTAACTTTACATGTATATTTATATTTTCTTGTTGTTTGTTTACGCTTGTTTATAATGTTTGTAAATTTTTTGAATTATTCAACACCTCTCTGGTAAAGAATAAAAGTATCTATCTATCTATCTATAATAGGTCTTGTTAGAAACAGCTGTCTTCGTGGAATCAGATTTTACATTAATAGAACCTTTTTAGTAAATGTGATGAGTGGTAGAGGGCGCGATGTGACATTAACATGAACTTTGCAGGTTTTTTTGCAAATTTCAAATGGAACGATATAATTATTATATGATATTATCAAATAAGATGAAAAAGTGAAAATATCAGTGAAAACCGCATTCACAAGTGTTAATTGCATTATTAATGCTAATCCAAGTTGGCTTTGAAACAAAAGAAACACAATGCCACGTAAAAAACTGTCAAAGTTGCATCAAGAGTGTATGCTGTAAGGTATCCTGAAAGAAGAAAATATCTCTGATGTCTGGTGCGGCATAATCGAAAGGAGAATTATTGGTCTCTATTGAAACCCTTAATGGTGAGGGGTATGTGAATTTTCCATGAATCGTACGCCCTCTAGCGACGAAGCTAGAAACTTGAAAATAATTTCCAGCGATTTCTCTTGGCCCCTTTTGTTAACACAATTTTTTTCCCGAAGCTGTGCAATTAACGGTTCCATTGATATGGCCTGTGACCATTATTAATGGGACACCCTGTACACTTGGTCAAGAAGGCGGACTTTTTGTACTTACTTTAGTAATCTTTTATTGTAGGAATCTATGATACAAAAATCTCTTTCGGCTCAGCCGATCAGGTGTAGGTAGATTTCTTTCCGCCATCTTGTTCCAATACGGCGGAATTGAATGATTCACAAACTTGACCGAGATATTTATGAGTAACACCAACCCCTAAAGTTTGGTCCAAATTGGTTCATAATCTACCTAAAAAACATAGTCACTCGCGACCAACGAAAGCGCATTTTTCTCGCGCAGAATCAGTAATAATTCAAGAAGGTAGGGGTAATCCAAAAAAATCTTTTGTCATTTTGGTCTTGGAACCATGCTACACTGTATAAGTGTATAAGAAAGAAACCCCAACAAAAAAGTTTAAAACTGGAGGATCAGTAGTGGTACAGCCGGACAGACAGACGGACAAAGTGCGGACAATAGCGTTCAGTTTCCTTTTGAAAAATGCGCTAAAAAATGTTTGATATTCCATACAAATTCACTAATCCGGCAATCCAGTGATTCGAGCGCCTACTGTATAGGTATATAGGATTTTAATATTGATAATGCTGAAACCCAATTTAATATGAACATTTTTTATTTTTGGCCTTTATTTTTAAGTGGGCGGAGTTTTAGACGTTTACTCCCACAGACCTCCGGAGATACGTGGGTATCGCATACCCCACAGGAAAAAAGGATTCAACGTTCGTGTCTCTACAATTAACATAACATTAGTATACTGGCATACCCCCCCACCCCCCGGAGCCAACTAATGCCTGCTCTACCAACCCAATCCACTATACATTTACAAATATCCATACCCGAACCCGGATTCACACCAAGGACCCTTAGTAACGCAAGTTGTATAGTAAGGCTGATTCTAGCCCACTTTGACCTTGAGTTGCGCCCACTCCAAGAGTCATTTGAACGACTGCGCAGCACCTAGTGAATGTCACTGAAAGTAATCGTGGTTGTTATCTAAACTCAGTGTCACTGAAGGTCATCGTGGTTGTTGTCTAAACTCAATTTGATCGAGGTTGTTGTCTGTAGACTAAAAACCTTAGACCATATAGTACATGGACTGCTAATTGTAAATAAAATATGGTCAAGGACATCGCCTGGGTATGTCAGTTTCAGGGTAAACGATTCCGTCCGATGAGACACGATTTGAGACTGTCAACCTATAAATTAACAAATGTCAATTAATTAATCGCCTAGATATGGCAAAAAAAGCGAAGCTGTTCTTATTTGTGGACGTATAGAAGATAATCAAGAGTATTTAAAACTTCCCGTACTACGCGGTTACCATAAAAGCTACTCTTTACGCGATCTGAGTGGTGTTCATACGACTTTAGTTTACCCTGAGATGCACATACCCACGACTACAGTGCCCTCTATCCGTGACCACCCATTTTGTATTGAAAGCATAGGGCTAATAGCAGTCCGTGTACTATATGGTCTAAGCTAAAAACCCACTGAAGGCTATACGGTAGGGTTCTTGCCTGAACTAATGTCACTGAAGGCTATCGATTTTTATGCCTTACGCAGTATTTTTCTGCATTTGGCGCAGAGCACGAGATGGGAAATGGTGATTACAACCCCGAGGAGTGTCAAGAAATTGCCAAAAAGTACGACTTAGGTTAAGCAATATGTGACAGTTACTTAAACTATAAAATATGTGACAAGTGTATTATTCGGAAATTAAGGGATGCCAAGTTGGAGCAGTTTAGTGAAGAGTTACAAGGGTGGAAGAATGACACAGCATCTGGTGAAGAGTGTTAGATTTGATAAATCGAATAACAGAACATATGTAATATAGTAACGTAAGCAAGGAAAGGATTGTGAGAGACTGCTGCACTTCGTTTCCAAAGCAAAATTGGACAACTTGATGCAATTCTTGATTCCTTTGCTATGCACAACATTTTTAACACACATGTGCCTTGTAAGGAAAGAGGCTTTTATAAGTCTCCGCCACCATAATCAGTCATGCGTTCGAATTACATTTTAGTTCAGGTAAGAACCACCCGTTTGACCTTCAGTTGGTTTTTTGAATCGACTATACATTGTTTTGTGTGCCCTTTATTTCACATTCAATTCTAATCCACCATTTAACCTTCAATGCTGCCCTGCAATTTTGCCCTCTATTTCGCTTTCAAGTTTGATCTTCAATGACACATTGCGATCGAGTAATGCGCAGAGAACTCGCATCTACGTTTGACCTTCAGCGACATTAGTTCCTGAGAAAACCCTACCCTTAAATCTAGACCAGTGTTTCTCCACCGGACGTCGTAATTGCACCGGTAAAAGATTGTAGTCCATATTCGCGCGGTGGGAGGAGGGGGGGGGGGTCTGTGATACTAATGGCTCAATTTAAAATTCATTACCAAGGACAATCAAACAATATAAACCAATGGTTCATGATATTGCGTAGATATTATGATTTTCATTGATTTTTATTACACCCGCATCACAATTGCTGTTTAAAATACATCTGATCGTGCAAAAAGAGGCGACTAAAACAGGCCGAGCTTTTTAATTCCAATATTGATTATTACCAAAGGATAGAAGATTTAAATACAGTAGCGGCCAAAAGTGTTTCACAATTTAATTTGTTCGTGGTAACACTAGCATTTACTACGGATGTTAATGAAATATTAATATGTTATTTAGAGTGCTATTAAAAACAATTCGAGTCAGTCAACCACTATTTGTTGTAAGGATGCTTCATTTATTTTTTAGATTCTTTATTAACATCTGATAATTCTATGGTAACACCATGAAAAGTCATTGCCGACCAACTGTATTGTGATAAACTTTTGGCCGCTGCTGTACCTATAACATTTCCATCATGTATGTCAGCATTAACATTGCATTTAAGACTTGGTTTGAAAGATGCTTCCTATTCATTCACGCCACCAATCTTTAATATTCTATATAATGGGTTGTTGCATTTGTTTAGATTTTGCAGGTACAAACTTTTTCTGTTTCTGCAACAAACCCCACCGAATGAATGGTGTATTATCTTCTCGTTGCGCGTGTTTTAAAGACTTGTATACTAATATACTATTTTTACTTGCGTCATTGTTTTTTTTATTCCAGATGGATTTTTTTTAAATAATCTGAAATTACGATTTTTATCATTTTCAATAATACAAAGCGCCTTAAATTGTTTTTTAAAAATTGCGGTACTTTACGCGATTTCATTAATTTAAAAAAATTAATTCAAAAAATGAGTTACCTTTTTACTAAATTTTTCTCCGTTTGTTTTGGATGTGAAGTCGAATTTCTCTGTGGCATGTCTGAAATGGTTTGCACACTTTCTTCCTCATTCATCGGCAGCAGCTTGTGTTCGACAATTTCCGTCGTAGTAACTTCCTCTTCATTTTTCACCGATATATTATTGTTCAAATTGAAGTCGTCCATTTCGCTTTTCGTAGACACGGCCATAAGGGGACTGCTTGTTTTTTTAATTTTTAACTGCGGTAAGATGGCGCTGTCGGTAACACTCGCTTCGATTGCCAATTTCGTTAATTTAGAAGTGTCAGATTTTATGAGAACCGGATCGGGACTGTCTTTGGGCTCAGGTTTCTCTTTTGGAATGTCATGTTTAATTGGGGAAACTGCTATAGTTGCCATTACGGAAATTTGATCGGCAATAGACGGTGTGCTATTCAAAACTGCCGAATCAACTTTCGGCGATGGAACCGGTAAGGGAATAATTTTGTCTTGCGGTTTATGGGGAACTTCAACTTGTGGCAGTGGAATTTCTACAAGATTCACTTCTTCTTTTTGGAATAGGTCACGTTCCACATCTTCTATTTTGAAAACTTGCTTGGTTTTGACTTTCTTTACGGAATCAACGCTTGGCTTTTGCGCCACCGGTTTTTTCTTAACCTCCTTCCTTTTCTTTGCAGAGTTAGACGACGAGGAGGTTGTTGATGATGATGACGATGAATCCGAATCATCCGAACTAGACGATGACGAGCTACTAGAACTACTCTTAACTTTCTTCGACCTCTTTTTTACTTCACTTCTGCTTTTCTTCTCATTTAACATCGTGCCTTTCGTTTGGGAATTTAACGCCTTCAAAAATTTCTCATACTCATTTTCTAGTACTTCCGGTTTCGCCTTTTCATCGTTTACGATAACCTTATTACGTTTGTTACTATACTCCGCCTTGGGTACCTCGACTTTAGCACTCTCCAATTCGTTTACATCGATACTTTGCCACCTGGAACGTTTACGCTTCTCCGATGACGCTCTTTTATCAGCATGCTCGACGCTTTTGGGTAAAATTTCCGAAACTTTTCTAGAACCACGATCGTCCTCCTTTGGAAAATGGTAGGTTTTGTGACGATATCGATCTTCGCCGGCTTGATACGACTCGTTGTAATTTTCCTCAACGTTAGACCTGCGCAAATAGTATCTCTCTCGTTCCAGTTCCTCCAATTTCCTTTTCTCAATTTCGAATTGGCGCCTTTCCTCCATTAGCGATCGCCGATCTTCCGCCAGCCGCATTTCCTCACTCTTAATGGTCATATAATCGTCCTTCTCCCAAGAATCTTCGGTGTACAGAGAGTAACACTTTTGGTCGTTTTCCAATCGGAAATTAATACGGTCCGAATTGTGTCTTTCGGCCTCCCACTGAATATCCCTGTAATTTCTTATGTTTAACGGCATTTCTAGGTAAGGGGGTGAAGGGTTATCCAAAGAACATCGCGACCTTCTCCTATCATTGATGAATCGATCCCTGAAAGGTGAAAAGTCCTCGACTACGGGTGCCTTGTGGGGGGACTCACTTTTATAAAATTCTCGTACGGGAGATTTACATAGAGGAATATCGGCGTCGCTCTCCCATGACACGTTGATACCGCTTGTGTCTGTATACAAATCGGATTGTTTCGACGTACTACTGTTCAATAACTCATCGTCGCTTTCCCATTTGGAATAATACTCATCGGTATCAGGTGTGTTTAGTTCTCGCTCCGCTGGAGCTTTTGCATTGACATCCTCCACCTCCTTAGTCTCCTGTGCCGGTGGCTTATCGCCGCTATCTACTTTAACCTCCTTTAAGTTATCTTTTTTAACCTCCTTTACGCAATCTTTACCATGTGGGGGTATCTTCTTTAAAACTTCTTCCTTGCGTTTCTTTTCTGGAATCGGCGATTGCTCTTTTTTCTCTAACTTGTCTTGCTTTTGCGATGAAGAGTGCCGATCCGAAGACCGTTTGTGTTGACGTTTTCGGACGGTTTGTTCTACAGAACGAGAACGATCTTGAGTGTCTACTTTTTCAGTATTAGTGATTTCGTTTGGTGTCTTTTTCGTTTGTTTTTCTTTACTCTCACTTTTTTTAGGTTTTTGCGCGTCATTATGTACGTCTACTTTGGGGGGTTTCGTCTCTGGTCGTTCGACCCAATCATTCTCTTCACTTTTCCTTTTCTTATCGCTCTTATCGCGCACTTTTTTCTTTGGCTTCTCCTTTTTTTCTTTTTTTTTCTTTGTTTTCTTGATTTTGTGCTTGTGTTTTCGTTCTTTGGGTTTCTTTTGTTGTGGCATTTCGGTTTTGCTTGCACCTTTCACAACGGCTTTCTCTGTCAATTTGGTATCGTCTTTATCTTGTTCCTCCTCGTCGGAATAATTTTGGAGAAAAGATAAACTCAGAGAGTTTTCCAACACTGTACACTCGGTCTCCTTTTCGATACTGCTGAAGCATTTCTGTGGATACCATCTTCTTATTGACGATTTGGACGTTATTTTCTCCCTGAAAAATGATTTAAATGTACACGTTGAAACATAATTCATATTTCAACTTACAAGGGACGAGCGGAGGTGTTAATAATCTTCGAAATGTTGTCGCGATACGGTTTTGAAATATAATCGAGCACACTTTTCCTGTTATATGGTGTCGACTCAACTTTCTCAGTCACACTAAAGGATATTGGCGGTTTTGTTTTCGTACTCCTAACGAATTGATCAGTAAAATGTTATGAAATGCATTAAAGCTCACCTTCGGGAAAGAATTGGAACAATCCTCTCCTTTCCTGAAACATCCTTAAACGTCAATGGATGTAAAAGAAGTGAAGGAGTTTCGAACAAGAACTGCCTTCTAAAACTGAAACAGAGATTAAAGTTATAGCATATTATATGCAGCAGTAAGTCGGAAGAAGAAACAAGATTGCAAAATGTTCAATACCGAACTACAGTAAAACGTGAACCGGATTAAATGTACCAACCATCAAAATAACATCACATAATCATCTAATAAAAGGTCAATTTTTAGAAAAGGACTAATACCCCCAAACCACATACAATTTGTTTTAATTGTCTCGAGTCGGGACACACCTTTCATATGTGTTTAAAGAAAATTAAAATTTTTGTTTTGTTTGTGGCAATTATACCTACTTTAATTGGAAATTGTCAAACTTTTAGGTAGAATTCAGCTTCCTGTTACAATAGAAGGGAATTGCAAAACCATATCGGCCGTTGTGTGTACGAGTATCACAACACCAATTATTTTAGGTGTGCGCGGATATTTTGAAAAAATTACACTTTACGGAAGGGAAAATGTTAATCAGAAAATTTCGCTCTACTGAGTTTGGTCTTTTTCTCAAGAAAAGCGGTGCATAAGTAATCGTCTGTGTGGCTCAGTGCTAGAAAGTTGGACTACACAGCCGGGAGGTCCGGTGTTCGAACCTGAGTTTAGGTGAATTTTTCCTCTGTGGCAGAGATGGGAATTTCCTTATATCAGTTTCGAGCAGAAATGATTTTGACATGTTTTAGGTACAAATATTTTGGTCAGCAAAAATACACATGGAGCACTTGGGTATCAAGTAATTGAGTTTGGCCTTTTTCTCAAGAAAAATAATGCATAAGTCACGATGTGACATATTTTGGGTACAAATATTTTGCTCACTAAAAATACACATGGATCACTTCTAGACTATCGAGCAATCGATTTTGGTCTGTTCCCAACAAAATTGGACCAGAAGATAAGATTTTAGACATCGTTTGGGTACGAATATTTTGATCACCAAAAATGCATATGGAGCATTCCGTGGGGATCGAGCAATCGAATTTGGTCTTTTTCTCAAGAAAATTGGTGCATAAATAACGATTTGGACAACTTTTGGGTACAAATATTTTGGTCACCAACAATACACATGGAGCCTTTTTGGGTACTGTCTTTTTGTTAAGAAAAATAGTGCATAAATAACGATTTTAACGTCTGGGTAAAAAAAATTTGCTCACCAAAAAACACAATGGACCACTTCTTGGATATCGACCAATCGAGTTTGGTTTTTTTCCCACAAAAATTGGTCCATAAGAAATGATTTCACATCTTTTGGCTGAAAAATTCACCTCTTCGGCATTAAGGAATAGTTCGGTATCTTTCCCAACAAAATTGATGGACAAATACAGATTTTGACCGATTTTGAGCAACAACGCCAAAGTTAATTTTTGATAGTTGTAGATCTGGAACGCATAAGTTTTCATTCGAAGTCAATACGAAGTCTAAGAACTGAGCAATAGCGCGGAACGACGGTTCGGTGGACGGAAAAGTGAGGACATAAGCGCTCTACATTCGTGGGTTGCGCTAAAAATGGAGCAATACATCAACAAAAGTAGCAAAAAAACTTGGTTAACAAATAGGTAGGTACCTGAATTTCCCCTTCTTAAAGATTGCTATTGTGTCCCACGATGAATGTCGCCTATCTATATTTCAAAAAAGAGACCACGGAATATGTAGAAAATCTAACAGTATACAATCAGAGGAATTCACCTAAAAGATTTTGAAGTTGGTGGCACTTCCAGTAATACCAAACCTTATTTTAAAAGGAACATCCTATATTAAATTTTTGGGTTTCTGGGACAATTTGATAATGAGTTTCATTATAATTCCCCATCGTCAAATGGTTTTAATTACTGATTTATCGCATACAGAGTGTCCTAAATTTAATTACCAATTTAGACATTTTCCAAATTGAAAGTTTTTAAATGCAAAATAATAATAATAATAATAATATGCATTACAACCTAAATTTTGTTTAGTTTTCGACATGAAAACGTTATTTTTCTTACTGTTTTTAAATAGTAGGTCATGGATTCATGGAGATGTTGTTTTGTTTATTGTATCCATGGTAATTAAGGCAGGTGATGATACCTCAGCTGTCATTGAAAATGGCAAACGGTAGAAACATATTTCAAAATTTTGAAAAATATATAATATACAATTACATACGAAAATATAGGTTTGGATACATGAATGTAATCACTAATCAGGAAAAGAATGCAAGAAATTGACGTCAAAATATACAGGGTGTTGCATTTAAAAAATACCAACTTTGGGTCAAATCTCAGAAACAGTGTTCCAAAAATTTGTTTGACTGCCCTATGTAAAAATATTAAAAATAGGCAATTTCTACCTTTTTTTTCAAAAAGTTAAACTTTTTGTCTTCACTCTTGTATCTCAAAAATGAACGTAAGTAGTTAGAATTTTATACAAAATTGTCTTCCCATTTTCAAATATACAGCAAATGTAAAAATGTGGAGCAAATGCAGCAAATTTTGGGTAAATTTAGAGGAAATGTGGCAAATACTCATATTTTATGGATGTCCAGAGATTCTGCATTTAATGTTTAATGTCATGTACAAAATTTCATTTGACGATTTTCCCCTTAAGTTTCATTCTGAATTATGAGAGTACACCCCCTAAATTCAAACAAGTTGGAACAGAGAGAATACGAACTAATACCCATCAATCTTGTAATATCCTGTTAAATAGCGTCAAATCAGAAAAGCAAGCATTTCATGAAATATCAAAATGATTAACAAAGAGAAACTTTATTAGAAATCAGCAACAGGAGCGTTCTGCAAAACAGCAAATAAGCATTACTAGCAGAATGTAGATCTAAAGAAAGGCACTAACAAGCATGGATTGAAGATTTACAATACATACTCAAGACACTCTTCAATTTTCTTTGCAGATTTCCCATTGGCTGTCTCTTGATCGTATCTTCTCTCCCTAAACTCAGCCCAACACACCGGATATCTGCTTCTCTCCCTCGACCTAGGGCGTACTTTCTCGTCACTTCTACTCCTTCGATGCTCCTTCCTATGATGACTCTTCCATTCTGCAATAATGCCATTAGTTACATTAAAAACTTGCACTTTAAAAGCAATACCGTTAGATCTACTTCGAGCATCTATCTTCGTCTGTTGTTCTGTAGGTCCGTAATACGTCCGGGCATGTTCCATTTTTTTGATTTCCTCAATCTCTTCTATCACCGCTTTGGCCTTTTCGGTTGGATTTAAACCTGGAAAATTATCATTGTCAAGCGATATCTAATGTATAATGGGCCCAAGTACGTTTTTTGCATTTCTTGGCGGGTTCCATTTTATCACTATCAGTCTTCTCCTCTTCCTTAGACTTATTTCGTTTGCAATTTGGCGAAATACTTTGTTTTGAAGCCGAAAATGCTAACAGCCGTTTTTTTGCCTGTTCTTTGCCCAACAGTGCGATCTTTGGTACAGATATGTCTAGTAAATTATCTGTATTAGGTGTAGGTGTAATACTCTCCGTTGGAGGCATGTTACTTGGACTACTGCTCGGTTCGGCACCAGGTGACTGATTGTTTGTACAGATTGTCTGATCTGTCGTCAGAGTTAGATTAGGAGAGTTATCGCAAGCATGGTCATCGGTTTGCTTCTCGGCCGACTTTTCATCACTCATGCTTGCTACTATTTGCATTTGTATTATATCACATAAACCATTACTTATGATTGTAACTATTTTATTTACATTAAAGTAACACAGTTTAACATACCTTTAAATGCATATTGCAACAGGCTAGAAAACGTTAGGGCTAAATTTGAAAAATAATTGGAACTATTTTACTAAAACTTTCATAGTTTAAAATACTATTACAAAATAACAGTCTTGAATGTTTATATAAACACTGTGCTAGGTGCAAAAAGGAGCCAAGTTGATCATTTTAAATTTTTTATAAGCTAAGCGTGTGCCTACACGATTTTTAGTCCGTTCATTCATTCATCAAACATGCAATATTATTACATTTTTTAATTTATTATAAAAATGATTATTATTTGTGTGCAAAATCTTCTTTTGACACCATAATCAATAGATACTAGTTTCACAGGCTGGCCAGGTCTGATGTTTTTAGTGTCAAAACAAAAATAACTAAGTAAAGTTCAAGTACAGGTCATGGGATGTCGCATAGTTGCCAAACCTGTAACCGTATGTATCAGTATGTATAAAGCTTAGAAAAGGAAAGATAGAGGAGAGATAAAAGATGATCATCAATTTTAGTTCTGTTTGCCATCAATAATATATTACTAACAATAAAGTCAATTTACATGCTTTTCATCTGCACGTATAAACAAGAAGTACAAAAGCTTTATTTGCCACCAAGCTATGTATGCGAATATTTGCTTCGACCCGCAGCATTGCATTTTATTGAGTATTACGGGTCTCCTCCTTCCATAGTCTAAGCCTCTTTAGAGGTTTTAAGTTAGGAACATTTGTATGTGAAATTCAATCCGGTGGACTAGAATTCCAAAATGCCTTTGGTTAAAAGTAAAGAAGTTACTCCAGGGGCGGACTGGCCCGGAGGGGCGGGTGGCGATTGCCACCTGGGCTGTAGATCATAATGGCCCGTTGGAAATTTATAAGTATGTGCTGTATTTAGTTTCTTGCACTATTAATAAATTATGAACACGTTTCTCTAATTGAGGTTGATGTTAGGTTGTTAAAAAATTCTGTTTTAATTGAAGTGTTTTACAATGAATTTATCATTTTTTGTCGTAGTATTTTGAAAGTGCTGAAATACAATGATAGGCGACGCACCTCGTGTGGATTGTATATTTTGTTACTTTTAATTATCAGCTGCAATTAAAAAAAACTGTATGGTAATTGATTTTCGAGAAAGGAGTGTTTTTGTGGTGCACCTCAGAGTTTACCCCCCCCCCACCCCCGCCACCTTCATTACTACACTAATACTTTAATGGCCCGTAACCTATGCAATTTCACCTGGCCCGTAAGTACCCAGTCCGCCCCTGAGTTACTCCAACAAGTTCCATACAATAACAATGTGTGAAATGCCTCTGAGAATGATTTTTTCGATTGTATGCTTTTTCCATAACTTTCCAAGTCCTTGCCAGGTCTCCTGCTCAGCACATTCCACTTAATACCTTCAATCTCCATTTCAGATCTTTTTCAACGCTTTTCAGAACGTTGTGTGTTCATTCTGGAACAGAATAAGCTCTTTTAGCTTTGGCATTATGTGAATCCTTAAAATGTTGGAAGTCGTGTATACCAGTTATGGGAGCAACTGGAACGTGTGAAGCGCTTTCCACAACTCTCAAAGTGTTTTATAGAGCCTTTGGGCGTTTTCTAGGGTCACCTATGTGTTTTATAGATTCCTCTAAATTTTTCTTAATCATATATAGCTATGTAAAACTTGGAGGACGATTTAAGAATCTTGAAAAAGGCCGAGGCATACTGGGAAAACGCTAGAAAAGCCGGTTTAGGACACAATCCAGAATGCTTTAATCAATTTGGTTTGGTCTATTTAAAATACAAACATAAAATGATTTTAAATCCGTTTTTCAAGTACCTGATTGCGGACAGTTTGATTTCTTGTAAAACAATAAGACATTTTTAAAGTTTGCCTAACAATGATTATTCAAAAAACAATAACATTTTAGGCGTCAATGAAATTCAAAACGTCTGCAATTTTGCGGACCTGGTATTCGGTGGAATTTCGCATTTGTAGTTCGAATAAACAATGGTAGTTCTACGTGAGGGACGTAAAACTGGCAACGCCGGACTTCAAGATGGTCGACACTCCAATTCACCATTTTGTTATGTTTTAACTTTCAACATATGATGATGTTTTAAATATAAATCTCCAATTTTAATATTTAAAAAATGCAGCCATATACAAAGGTACCGTTACTACATTTTGAAATTTGTCGAGCGTTAATGCGTTCTTGTTTACAGAAGCTACCATCAGACGAAGAAGAAGATTTGGAATCTTTACGTTTGGCTGCTTTACAGTCTTTAAAAAGATCTGTACCTAGTGTCAATACCTTCAGTCTGCCTACTAACAATACGAAGATTTACAAGAAGACTAACAAAAGAGGGAGAGGTTGTCATGTAAATGCGCGGAATAACCGAAATGTAAGATGAAATTGTACGTTAGCGTTATACATTACTTTTTTTGTAGGGTGTCTTTGGCAGTAGAATAAGGAATTCGAATCTTATTTCTGTACCTACTGTAGAAACGGAAGTATGTCAATCAAATGCAAGCAAAAAACCGGCAGAAGCGCTTTCGAAATTAATTCTTCCTCAAGATCGTTACAGTAAACAAGCGGACGTGGAAGAGAAAGCTGAACCTGGTAGCAAATTTGATAGGTACAAAGATTCGGAAAGTGAATCGGATTCTGACTCCGAAGATGTAACGGAATCACGTGAGGGATTGCAACGTTCGAGTAGTTTAGAGGCATTAATGCAGGAACTAGAAAATGAAATTCAACGTGATGCAAAAAAAGAGGAAGTGCCGAATGTTAAACAAGTAAAAAAGGTTAAACTCGAAGAAGTGACCAGTATTACAGTGGCAAAAGTGAAACCTCCTGCCGTTGAGGTTATTAAAAAGACAGTGAAAGATGTGCACCCACCGCAGCCCAGTTTACCACAATTTCCCGTTACACCTATCATTGAAACGAATGGTGGCATTCCGGAAAATACAAATAGTTACGTGCATGCGCAGGTCCCGTTTCCTCATACACAACAGTTTTTTAATTTTAATCCGTGTCCTACCGTGCCATACGATCCGAATGTGGGGTATAATTTTCCACCGATCAATCCGATGGAGGGTCATGTAAAACCGACGTACTACGAGAGACCTTTGTCGCCGCTTTCTTTCGATACGGGAGTTTTCAACACGATTACTGCACCGTTGTCGCCTAGAAGTGCTGCGTTTGTGTTACAAAATCGTGAAATAATCGAAAGGAGGAAGAAATCACCTAGGCGATCGTATTCTCGAAGCCCCTCCCCAAGGTAAGGTATAGTTTTGTCAACTGAATTGTTCGATAAAAGGATTATTTTTATTACTTTATTTGATTGTGGGACGATCTGCATATTTTTCAGATGAAAATGTGCTATTGTCCTTCGCATTTTGTAACGGGTCTTTTTTGAATTTGAATGTCAATGTTGGCTTTGCAAAATTGAGATTGTGAACCACGAACTTATAAATTAAGATGGACTGCTAATGCGGAATTGACAAATGACACCTACATGGGGGCAGCCATGATGTGCACTCACTTGGTGCGAAATTCAAATCAACTAATAAACAAGCCTTGAACATCACGTTTTCTAAATAAATTACTGTGACACATGTTATTTTCCAAGGCTGCAATAGTCTCAAAACTTGAGCACTAGGAAAATTCCTCTAGAAAATGACTAAAACGTGCACATCATGACCACGCCCATGCTAGGGCCATTTCTACCTCTATGCAACTGTTTGATCAGCAGTCCATTTTAATTTATAAGTTGGTGTTATGAACCCACCAAGATTACGCAAACTGAGCGATCCACCAATTGTCAAAGAGCATGGTGCTAATTCTAATTGTGAGGTTATGTTTGGTTACAGTTGTCTCTAAATCTGAGAGCAAGTCTTTATTTCATTTCTTGCTCTGAGGTCTTAATGGTGCATGGCTATCTTTGTTATTATTGTATTTACAGATTCGGTTAAATTGGCAAAGTTGTGAGTAGTAATATATGGCCGCTCCTAAATCTCACTAGATGAAAATCCCTAGAAAAGTCACTAGAATTGAGTGGTTCTGAACTGTGGTAGCGAGGTTTGCGCCTGTGCTAACGTCAAGGTCAAGGGGTCGAGGTTTGTGCTCAAGATAAAGTATCGGAGGTTTGCGTCCGAGCTAAAGTAAGTCGGTTTGTGCCTGAGGGTTCTTGTCGATGGTAGTGTACGGCCGATTCTAAATCTCACTAGATGAAAATCCCCCTAGAACAGTCACTAGAATTGAGTGGTTCTGAACTGCGAGGGTTGCGCCTAAGCTAACGTCAAGGTTCTTGTCTAAAACGAATATATGACTGTTTCTAAATCACACTAGCGTTAAGAGGTTTGAGCCTGGGCTAAAGTAATTTGATCATGTTGGAGGTTTGCGCTCAGGGATAAAGTATCAGAGGTTTGCATCCAGGCTAAAGTAAGGTTTTCGCTCGAGATGAAGTGGTTTGTTTATGAACTGAAGGTGGTATATAAAGGATAGGAATGAGTGCTGTAATATTCATCTTGGTATAGAAAGAGCATCCGTTACAATGACAAAAACAGCATCAACCACAACAACAACAACATTTGTAAATGTGAGCCGAAACCGCAACAGAATTGAGGATTTACTTACGAAAATAAAGAGATTAAAATGGGACCTGGAGGTATTCGAGGTGCAACGAAAATTGAGTAAAGTGCGCTTGCACACAAGAAGTTGAAAGAGCCAACGTCTATCAAAATTACGATTTTTTTGTACTACACATGTATATTTAAGGGCTGGCGCTCGTATCAATAATTATTGTATGTGAGCGCTTTAAGATCCATTTTTTAACTGTTTGGAAAGCACTATCGGACTGAATGAAAAAACGCCCTGCAGCTCACCTTATATTTCCAAAGTGTGACCTTGAAATCTACAGTAATAGATTTCTGCACGGTGATTGACAGGAGATAGAATTGTTAGCCCGGACGCAAACCCCGAAAGCAACTTAGTGTGATTTCAGTCCTACATTATCGAGAGTAGCTTTACTAGTTTTACAAACCCCAGTCCAGAACCGTACAAGCAAAACATTCAAACCCACGGAGCACATATACAAACCTAGTTACTTGAAGGCCCCGATCAAATTATCCTACCCCGGAAATAAACCACCACGATCAAATTGCCTTAAACGACCTTGAAACTTCACCGTAACCTGACCACAAACCTCCGGCCCAAATAGCTCGGACGCAAACCTCCGATACTTTATATCGAGCACAAACCTCGACTCCTTGACCTTGACGTTAGAACAGGCGCAAACCTCGCTAGCGCAGTTCAGAACCACTCAATCCTAGTGACTTTTCTAGGGGGATTTTAATGTGATTTAGAATCACCCGTACACTGCCATCGACAAGACCCCTCGACTCAGGCGCAAACCAAATTACTTTAGCTCGGACGCAAACCTCCGATACTTTATCTCGAGCGCAAACCTCGACCCCCTTGACCTTGACGTTAGCACAGGCGCAAACCTCGCTACCGCAGTTCAGAACCACTCAATTCTAGGGATTTTCATCTAGCGAGATTTAGAATCGGCCATATATTACTCTCGACTCAGGCGCAAACCAAATTACTTTAGCTCGGACGCAAACCTCCGATACTTTATTTCGAGCGCAAACCTCGACCCCCTTGACCTTGACGTTAGCACAGACGCAAACCTCCAATACTTTATCTTGAGCACAAACCTCGACCCCCTTGACCTTGACGTTAGCACACACGCAAACCTCCGATACTTTATCTCGAGCGCAAACCTCGACTCCTTGAACTTGACGTTAGCACAGGCGCAAACCTCGCTACCGCAGTTCAGAACCACTCAATTCTAGTGACTTCTAGGGATTTTCATCTAGTGAGATTTAGAAGCGGCCATATATTACTACTGTTGTGTAGTTTTTCATGCTGATGGATATTCCGATGCGATATTTTGAAAATAAAAATTCATTTCTAGATAATTGGAAAAAAGTGAATTCGATCAATTTTCGAAAATTCCATATTGTTTCTTAAAAATTTTTTTATCAACACTGAAATAAAACCGGGTTGCACAATGGGTTCAAATAAACACAATTAATCGATTGATGATAAAATTTTATTGCGAAACACGAAAAAAAAATTAAACAAAACTCCTGAAGCAAAGAAAAGCTTGTTTGGAAATATTACCCCGCACGTAGGCGGCCGATAGTGAAGACAAGAAATCCTTAAAATTACTGTGGTCATACACAGGTTTGCGACAACAAGACGCAAACGCTGACAGCTTCTGAAGTTCACTTTTCTTTAATACACAAAACTTGATGCCAAACAACATTAACTTGAGGCCTGTGACTGTTCAGACTGTACAGACTACAAGAGAACGTTAACAGAAGCCGCCACGGTGCACTTTTTTCATAAAACGTACAAACCGTTTTAAACTGCTTAACAAATTTAGTTAACTTGCTTCTATTATAATGGCGAACTGCCCGTATAAAAAAAGCTTTTCCAACCTTCGCGAACCAGCCGTGTTCTTTTGTCGTCTCCAATATTTAAAGAAAAGCCACCTCCATCATAAAAAATCTCCTGCCGGTATTTACAAATAAAGCGCAAGATGATAACGCCGGCTGAGAAAGAACGCGTCCCACGTCCCTACTTACGCCGAAATAAAGGGCACATCGTTGAACACCTGCACGCTGCGTTATCATCACCAGATATGCATTTTCGTTGAAATAGTTAAACTGATCGCAAACATTTAAATAAACCTTTTATAAAATACGCAAACTTTACCAAATGTGTCTTACTTAATGCTTGGTATTCAAATGAATACACAATTACAAACAATTGTAAAATGGAAAAACAACTACGGAAATACAAACTCAAATGAAATAAATCAATTCTGTGGCTATTCGTAAATAACCCCCTCCCCCAGATTCACTTTACTAACTTGAAATATTTCTCATATGCAAGGTGTCCCGTCATTATTTTTGGTGTTTATCAAACACATCACATTTTACAAATCCCACTGAAGAAACTAAAAAGTCAGGTAATACAAAAAGTCAATAATTATCCTTATAAATAAAAATTTTCATATAAATGCCTAAAGGGGTGCAATTCGACCGCAAATTGATTGTCGATTTCAAGAGATTGCCTCCCCTGTTTCGAGAAACAAACGAAATTTGGTAGTCTATCATAACAGAAATCGGATTTTTAAATTTCAAAAAAAAAATTTTTTTAAATATCGCCGCCAGGTTTTTTGCATTGCAGCATCTCCATTTCGTATTCCCCCAAAGACGTGAAGAATTATACATATTTCATCTGGTAATTTTATCGAACTAGGTTTAGTGTCGTGGGCTCTCCTATTATTGCCCTATAATGGACTATCATTTTGATTAAGTGTACAATTTCGCTTTTGAGTTACTGTCAGACTAATAGTACAAGATCCCACATAAGGTTAACCTTCGCTCACCTGTTCGCTGAGTGAAATTGATTTTTTAGCATTCTTAACATGTAAACACACACATTGCAAATGGGTTGTCTAAAACAATTAAGTCAAGACTACTCTTAATTAAAATTAATGTAATTAATATTTCTGTCTGCTTTTATCACATGGAGAGAGCGCATGCGCAGTCTCTTACATCGATGCGTAACTTTTTCAGTCATTTTGAAATGAGAGAGCAACATTTTATAATTGATGTTTTGGGTATTTTATTATTATTAATTGTTAATGCTTGGTTTTAGGTATCGAAGATCAAATTCACGTTCAGAATCTCCAGTGAGACAGCGGGAATCTCCAGGATCGTGCAGCAATGCAAGAAAATCGCAATCCTATAAACGTTCACCTCCTTCACGATACGGTTCTCCGAAGCGTCGACGAAGATCGCCGGCGAAACGTAGACATTTTTCACCTTGCAAGGAGATGGAAACGAAGGAACATACTCAAACTCGCGCCGTTAGTTTAAGTTTGAGTCCCAGTCCGGAACGGTTTACTCCAAGAAGTTTGGCGGATGAGAAGCAGGGGGTTGACGATTCGGTGTTGGAAGCCAGAAGGAAAAAGTTTGAAAGTGACGCCGTTCCAACTGAGGGAATCATAAGGCTTAGACCGAAAGTTGATCAGAATGAACAGTTAACTGAAGGTGACTGGAATGTGACCTTTTTTTATTTTAGTCATTTCATTTTGTTGCAGATGATAAGAGCGTGGACGGCGAGGAAGGTTCTGCGGATGAAGGTTTATCTCCTAGCGAAGACACCTACATCGACTTGAATCTTAAAGTCAACGATTTGTTTTCGGACGAAGATTCGGATGATGAAAATGAAGGTCGCTTCAAATCAAAATCCAATGACTCATTGAAAGATGTCGAGCGTCCAAGAAAACTGCCACGTGTGGCAAAGGATAATTCGAGGAAGAAACGCCATAATGATTACGATCGTGATACTAAAACCTCGAAAAAGGAAAGAAGAGATCTAGATGGCGCGGTAGTCGCAAATTCGAGACATAAGTCGCATCTCGCGCCCCTGGAAAATAGAAAAATCGAAATTAAGATTAGAAATCCCGGTAAATATGAAAGCGAAATTGCGGATGATGGGAAGGAGAAAATTGTTCATTCTCGTAAAGTTGAGGTTACAAATCGGGTCTCTCCATCCGATTCTGAAGAAACTGAGGTTGATGTTAAAAGTGAAGGTATGAATTATATTACTTCAATGTAAACCATAAATGTGAAGAGCTTAGTTTGTTGTATATTGAATTTGTTACATATTTGAATGTAATTTATGGAAATTGTAACACACCCTGTATCTGTTATTCTTAGGTTCGGTAGATTTGAGAGCTCAGCTAAGCAGAAAACGGGCGGAGAGGCAGCACATGGTCCCCAAAAGCGAAAACAATCCCTCTCGACTACTACAAAATGCTCTTCAGGGCGCAGTCTTCAAGAAACAACCCAAAGTGAAAACCAACAAGAAAGAAAAAGATTCGTCAGCATTAGGTAAGTGGTCAGAAAACGGTACGCCATCTGGTTTTTGGATATTGTTTTCTGTTGTTTTGTATGTTTTTCAGATCCATTCTAGCTTCAATTATTTATTTTTAGTAGCTTTAAAGAAATTTTTTGTCTCTGGGATGTTATTTTTAAAGTGTCAGGTAGAAGAATTCAATTTTCAGACTTCAGACAAAATTGGTATTAGCTACTGTGATTAGTTGATCACAGTTTTTTGGACATGTCAAAATTTCACTAATGTTTATTTATTTATGGTATCGAAACTAGATCGGATTGGAGCTCGCGTCGCTCGCTCCTACCGATCACGGCGTTTTGTTATCACACGCCGTTTTTTGTGGTTTTTAGTTTGTAAATTTTTTTTTTAGCTCGACCGTTGTGCGATTGTAGTTTGGGTCGTTTTTAAGTGACGTTGGAATTTTATAAAATGCGAAAAACAAAGGAAAAGAATTTTGATTCGGCTCAAAAAAGCACCAATATATCGATAGTCTTTTTTTTTAGTCAAACTCGGCGTATGTGTTTGTAAAAATGCTACGCATTTTAAGACTTCGCTAGCGTGAGTTGATTTCCCATAAATTTCGCCGAAAATGGGGTATTTTTTACGTTTGAGTCTTTATTTTTTCGGTGTAGTATATACGTATTTGGTTTTGAATAGTGTGTGCTATTTCGCTTCGTTTTAACTGTATACCATCTTTATCATCTATTAATATAAATAAGAAAGTTGAGTTTTGCGCATTTGTAGTACGACTTTCTGCGTATGTATTCTGTTTATTTTTTTATTAGAGATGGCGGTTAGGTTAGGTCGAGATATGGGAAATTAGGTTAGGTCGAAATGGGCAGTTAAGTTACGTCGAATTGGGCAGTTAGGTTAGGTTAGGTCGAGATCTGTTATTGGGTTAAATCGAGATTTACTTTTTACTTTGAACTTGATCTTGAACTTTGAACTTAACCTAACCTAACCAAACGTAACTTAACACTAACTCAACCTAATCGTTCACGTTCACGAATGTCTTTTAATTGGTTTCGTTTTGCATTTCAAAATTTGTCCTCTCATCAGTTAGGTTAGAGCGAGAGCTTTCTAAAGACATCCATGAACCATTATCTACTACGTTCCGTTATCGAGATATCATGATTTAAGTTTTTTTGTGGTGTCAAATTACAAATCGATATATCTTCGTTGTTTACCGTACGTTCGTGATGAAAGTATGTAATGGTAGGTTTGGTGTCTTGGGGCATCTGTTCCCGCCATTTGCGAGTTTCTATCTTCGTTCCAAAATTTCGACCATCCCATCGGTTAGATTACATCGAGAGGTTTCCAAAGATACCCATAAACGCGTTTTAAGTGTTTTCGGTGGTGTCAAATTACAAATTGCTATATCTCCGTTAATTACCATCCGATCTCGACGAAATTTGGTATTGTGGGGTTCAGTAACTCGGGGCATCCGTTCCCGCCATTTCCGAGCTTTTATCTCCGTTCCGAAATTCCGACCCTCTCATCGGTTAGATTAGGTCGAGACCTATTTCAAGACACCCATGAAAAATCCAAAAAACCGTTTTTGCGTAGATCGTCCAAACGCGTGATTTCTGAAGTATCGAGGTCGTAGGTCGAAAGACGCCAGAGATACGTCGATATCTCAAAAAGGGGAGGGGATGGGAAAAAATTGAAAATCCCGTTTCGACCCCCGGGCAGCTATAGATCAAATTTGATCCAGATCGGCCGGTAAATAAGTGAGATAGAGATATTAAAGAGATGCGCGTGGACTTAGAAAAAAAGGCACACTCCCGCCCCCTCTTTGGAAAAGCTCAAAATTGTGGTACTTACAAAACTGCAAAAAGCAGAAAGACTAAACTTAGTATTTGGCTATACGGCAAAATAAAAAAGATTTTACGTTTCGGTTACATCACAAACAAAAAGATCTGTTCTAAACAACGACCTTACCGTTATAAAATTCAGCAATGCCGTGGAGGAATCAACGGTTTCCAGCCGGTTCAGCGTATTCGGTGACCTACATCCAAAATTAAAACTTCTTTAATTTCCGGACATTTTAAAAATACGGGACCAGTGTCAAAATTCAAGTTTTTTAAGAGTGCACCTGAAATGAAATGAATGAAATCTTCAAATTCTGCAGTCAATGTCCTTTTGTTTCTTGAAATGTGAGGTCAAGCGGCGAAATCTGTTATCTCGTTGATAGATTCCATAAACTACATAACCTTGCTGGTTTAATGCTGGGTTTCGCATATTTAGAAATTCAAGTCGATTAATAGGCAATTAACGGACCTAAATCTTAACAAGATTGATTCTCTACCTCCTACAGGAACGGTTGCAAACGGCAAATTAAATACGGCCTCTTACATTACTTAATGAGCGGCTCTATAAATTTAACCCACTAATTGCTACCTTATATTTCAAAGTCCCTGTTTATCTACAGAGTGATCACTCAAACTGGTAACTTCAAGTATGTAAAATAAAATGTGGGTGGTAGAGGGGATCAAAACAAGCACTTTTTCCAAATAAACCGAGGGTCCAACGTGTTTGGTTTGGGAGCCACCCCCAAAGAAGTGGTGCATTTCTTTTCATTTCTTCTTTAATTTTTTACTGAAAAACCGTAAGAAAGACTTGACACGTCTTTGAATAGGTTTTCGGGTATGCCCTGGCCGATTTTGCAAACATTTTGTCAAAATTCCTACCACGAAAGGGCGTACCCCTAAATGGGCGTGCGAAAAAAAATTCTGATTTTGACGACATTTGGTTATCTGGGCGTTTTTGAACTTGAAAATCACGAATTAGTTTTTGAAAATTCGACAAACTGCAATTCTTGGGCGGACAGCGAAAATGGAGAGAATTCCACCAATTCGTTGTGTACCGGGTGACCCAATGAGACTGTTCCTCGGCCATATCTCGGGAACCGTTTGGCGTATGACCTAGGGGTAAAAAAAATTATTGGCTAAATCGGTTATGAAGAATCGCTGGAAAACATTTTCAAGTTCTAAAAATGACCACCAGAGGGCGTAACTGCCATCTTAAATTTAAAAATTGCATTTTCTTTAAATTTCCCATTATACACTAAACATTATTTTTTCATATTTTTAAAGAGAACCAGTTTATCTAACATGTTCGTAAAAACAAAAACTCAGTTATTTCAAAAACAAAGATGGCATGACCGATTGTAACAAATTTGGTATCGTTGAAAAGAGCATTCTTTGGGTAACAAGAATCAATGAAAAATATAGTTCATTTACGTAGATTGATAAAAGACACTAAACCTTCCCCTTACTTCTTTTTACAGAGAACATTTCACACTTCGTTTCAAGATGGCTGTGTCCATCTTGTCTCCTCTAATTTTGATATTATATTAATCAATTGTACTTAGAAAATGTGAGGACAGATGTCTTTAAATTGTTATTGTTTCCCATGTCATAAATTAGTAATTTTTCCTCATATGGATAACTAAAATGTACCCTTTTAAATTGTAACTTTTCAACCACGTAAATTTAAGCTTGATAATGACCTTCGGGTCGAAACTACAGTCGTTGTCACCTAATGCCTTTATTTTAACTACCGGAAATAATAAAAAGATGTACGGGGAAGGTTTAGTGTCTTTTATCAATCTACTTATTCACTATCACCCCGTTTTGAGTCGTTATAAAGATGGATAGCTACCAATTATAGTTAATTTAGTTGAATCCTTCTCCGCCAGGGGGCTAGTTTTGACACTATGATCCAAAATTCTAAAAAAATCATTGTAAGTGTAAAAATATATTTCAGATGCTAAATTGCCAATCCATCTTCGACTTGGGATTCCAGACAGTGTCGATACATATAACGAACCAAAAGTGGATACGAAGAATGTTGGAAAAAGGAGTAAGAATAGAACGAAATATGAACAGGTACTGTACTTAGCACGTATTTTTATTTTATTTTCGATTTAATAGTTACACATTTTTGTTTAACTTAAATTATTTGTAGTATTGAGAAAGATAATTTAGTCGAAACTCTTAATACTATGATGAACTGTGATGAGAATGTGATTTAAAAAGAATACTGTGATTTGTTTTTTATGTATGTGTAATAATTTCTTTTTAACTAACACGCATGTTCAGACAGACTCGCTATACATATCTGCAATTTTTAGCACCCTCGTTTACTTGGACTTTTAGGATTATGAAACCAACTTTCGTTTGCATTCATTATTTTGCGGTCATTGTTAAAGAGTATATCAAATAGTTTTGTAACCGTTTCTTTGTCTAATATTGTTTTATTTTCTTTCATATTAGTTCAATTTGTATATTCAAGTCTAGTTTACCTATATTCATTATGTTAGGGAGTAATACTGTGTATAGAATTGTTCGTTGTGCGGTAGGTATTTTTTATAATTGACAAGTAAAAAATATCTACTTTGTTAGTAACATGTACAAAACCACCCCTCTTTACCTATCCCAGTAGGCTTAAGGATTTGACAAGTAAACAGACAATCCTTTTCACCCACTTCCAGTAGTTATAATATGAAAATTATGCCATTTCTTAAACTACAGAAAGATCCTTAACATTAATAGGTTATTTCATTTGTTTTTTTTTTTGTAGAAGGGTAACAGATTTATAATCGAAGCCAACTTAATCCTTATTAGCCTATGTAATTTCTATTTTACAACAGATTATAAATTGTCACTAAGCACAGGTAGGTACATAAGGAATTAACAGTAGCACCTAGGTAAACCCGCAGGTTGTACCCTATTCTACCTATTATGGTTCTTAAGAAAAAAATATTGTAATGCTATTTACAATTTTTCTTCCATTTCAGCGCCACTCTGAATTTTTCGTGTAAGTTAGTTTTACTAGTAGTTATTATTTCATAGTTCGTTATTTTGCCACTAGAGGTCAACCGAATGTATTTTTCTTTATGTTGCCCTCTCTCTTGGATCTCTTGGATATTTTAATATTTTTGACATTTCAAACTAATTACTTCTTGATTAAGTATGGCCGATATGTGTACCGATTTGAGTTTTATATGTCAAAGCATTTTTGACTTATCCTGCTAAGGATCGGCCGTTATTGATAAAGCAGCCGCTCGAATACTCATGCTACCTAATAAGGTTTGGGACAAAATTTCTGTACAAGAGAAAATGGTGCAAATTATTTTAGGTTTCATACATGTACCACTAGGGGGCGAACATACACACACACACACACACACACTTATTGTCTTCTATATTACAGAAAGTGCAATTAAATTAAAAATTGCACATAGGGCTACCTAGGAATGAAATAACCAATTAATATTGAGGAATCTTGATAATTTTTTTTACAAATAGTATTTTTTGTGTATTAATTTAATGCTGCCTGAAAAGATTATTTATCCGACAAGCTACAAACTTAAGAAAATATTAAACAAGACTGTTTGCAACAATCTAGGTCTAATTCTTCGCCTACATCAATGCCAACATAATCATCCCAATCTGGACGTAACCATTTAATGAAATGTACACACACACAAACGTCCAAGGCGTGATCAACAAACCGTCACTGCAATGCAATCCAAATGTTACGAAGCTAAAGGACTGCCAATTATCTGTGTAATCGAAAACTTTGAACACATGTAACCGTAGTTGTAGTAATCGCTCTTTGTTGTTAGTTATTGAATTGGGATGAATTATGTCAATGTTTGTAGTATTTCTGTTAATTTTATCTGTAATAATTTAATCTGTCTCGTTGAGATAATGTTTTTAATACTTCACATAGATATTTTTTACTACTTGTATCTTTACATTTTATTCCTAAATAAGTATAATGTACATAATGTAAATTTTTAGATTAAGTTAAGTTTTAATAAAATGCTTTTATTTTTACACGTTTGTAATTTCTATCCTATGATTTGGATTTTTTAAATTTGTATCGCTCATTAAGTTTGAACTTGTAAAATTGACTTACTTTTACTTTAGCACATTTTCCGTGAATTGATCAGTACTTCCTGAAAGGCCATATAATGGATTATTTATGTGTACATGGTGGTCCAAATGGAACACTTTCTTATAGAAACACCCTTTATTTTAAGAGATAGGGAAAAATGGAATAGAGGACGTTTCTCGAATTTAGTCGATTTCCTTAATGCCCCATAACATTCTTATTATTAAAGATTGATTTTGGAATATCATTCTTAGAGTACTTTTTGTGTTGTACAGAATTATATACATAGATGTACAAAACCTGAGAACGGTGCTGCATGGAGTGCTATAGTGGTTGATTGCTTATGAATGGACTTGAAGTCCAAACTCCATCATTTTTGCTGAGCGATAATGTGTTCCATGAGATAAGGAAAGTTTTGAATTGTTACAGACAGCCGATTTTGGGTAAGTGTGTTTTACAAAATTCATTTTCCGTTTTGTGATCAATATTGAAACGTAGTCGCTCTGTTTTAAATCCTTACCACAGTTTTAAGCAATGACGTTTTAATTTTAAGGCACAATAATCATTTTTCGAAATTAATTTTAAAAAATCAAATAATTCCTATTCATCATCTGTTTCGACGAATGCGGCCATTAAAGGGAAATTGACGAAGTTGGTAAGCTGTTGGCAACATTGACTTAACCTCAAATATTAAAAAATGGCGGTAACCAGCACAAGTAAACGCGACGGTCTATTTACAAATTGTTTTAAACATCTTCAGTCCACTTTAGATTACGTTACTAAATACTCAAACAATCCGACAGCTCATATAAACTCTTTAAAAGGTATCGCAAAAGATTACAGCGAATTGGATATTACATACAAACGGTCTCGGAAAGCTTACGATGCCACAGAGAAGTATTTTCAAGATAAAGACGACTGCATTGAAGAGTCTGAGAAAGTGTTCGAAAGATTTTTGCAAGAGGAACCTTTACGATCGTACGAAAATCATCCCATTTGGCAAGCGATCAAAAATGCAGGTAACGGTGATGCAACAGCATCAGTAGAACTAGAGACAGAACACGAAGTAGATGTCAATAGAAGTATTGAAGAAGAAGGAATAGTTCCTTCTCAGTTTGAACCACCTGTCGATCCAATCACGAAGAAAATAATTCAAAATCCATGCCGAAATCAGAAATGTGGACACGTTTACGAATACGACTCTATTAAAGAGCATTTAAAAAGAATAAAATTAAATAAGGTGAAAGCGAGGTGTCCCTACATCGGTTGCACAAATATGAATATGACAAAGTCTTTCATTATTGCAGACAATGAGTTACGCGATCAGATTTTAACGTACAATACACAAACTACTCAGGAAGACTTTGAGGAATCTACATCTGAAATATTATAGACTGTTACGTTGGTTGAATAAAATTAAAGTGAATTTCAGTTTTCCTGTTTGTTTACAATTTCTAGTGCACACTTACAAGTCGCCGACATTCCTTTACATCTATTATGCTTTAAACAGGCTTGTGGCACAATTACACATGACCACAGCTTAAACAATAGGTACCTATTCTTCAATTCTTTATAATAAATGTCGATTTAAATCTATCTTACTATTTTGTCATACTACCTGATTCCACAGAGTGCCCGTAACGATGCTTCAATGTGAATATGCCGCTTTAAGTTTTGCCATAAAGGAAATACATAATAATAATATTAATATAGGTATTTACCCAAAAGATCCTAAATGGATATAGGACAAGTCAAAGGTCAAACAATATGATTATACATAGGTACAACAACAAAAATTAAGGTTCTAAATCAATATTAACCTAACATAAATTCATTAACACTATGGAAACAATTTACAAATAAAAATTTTTTGAGTGAAACTAAAAACGCCTGAACGGTACATGTCTAAGATTCAGCGGTTATTTGTTATATAAAACCGCACCAGCATAATAGGG
Source organism: Photinus pyralis (assembly GCF_008802855.1). Lineage (NCBI taxonomy): Eukaryota > Metazoa > Arthropoda > Insecta > Coleoptera > Lampyridae > Photinus > Photinus pyralis. Next base: position 20,594,139 of record NW_022170819.1, read on the forward strand.
ATTCATTTTAAATATTTCTAGTCGATGTTGCGTATACGGTATACGACAATTCGATACCTCGTCTAGAATTATAGTTATGGTGTGTATTTAAAGAAAATGTGCAAACTCTTCTAAGATCTGTAGAGTAATTGTACTTCAATGATCCGGTATTTGGAATTACTTTTGTTTATGCAATTGGTATACGTGCGCCATCTCTTTGGTAACCGCTATACTTTTCCAAATTAATTTTTTTGAAATAGTTGAAGGAGTTACAATGAGATGACGCCACGTACGTAACTACCTTCTAAAGAAAATTTCAATTTATTCATTTAATAGACACGTCCCACTCAATTTTCCTTAAAGGGCCGTTCAAAATGTGCAAACTCTTCTAGGATCTGTAGAGTAATTGTACTTCAATGATCCGGTATTTGGAATTGTCTTTTGTTTATGCAATTGATACATGTGCGCCATCTCTTTGGTAAACGTTAGACTTTCCTAGATCATTTTCATGTGATAGCTGAACATCTTGCTGTGAGATGTCGCCACTTTATTGGACGGCGCTATTTTTGAATACTTTATAGAACCGAAAACAAAACATTAATTGAACACATCGCAGGGAGTACCTACTCCATACCTACCTTCGGTTACATCTAATCTTTTTCGATCAGACCTCTCAAAAAGGGCTGTAACTTTTGATCTAGTAGCCCAATCTTGGAACTGTTTGAAATTATGGATTCTACAGGCCACAGTCTATAAGAAAATGTTTTTTCCCGGTCGATCTGAGACAATTTTTTTTCGAGCCTCAAAAAAAGCAGTGTTATTACCTTCCTTTTTAACGAAAAATCGACTGCACCAAAATTTCTCGGGAAAACACTTTTTCTTATTAATTTTGGTGCGTAGAATCCAAAACAATTCGTACTTTTTCGATCAGACTTCTCAATCAAAAGTTATAGACTAGAAACCAATTTCGAAAGAAAATTCAAAGGGCTGTAACTTTTGAACTAGTAGCCCAATCTTGGAACTGTTTGAAATTATGGATTCTACAGGCCACATTCTATAAGAAAATTTTTTTCCGGGTCGATCTGAGACAATTTTTTTTTCGGGGCTCAAAAAAAGGCAGTGTATAACCTTCCTTTTTTACCAAAAATCGACTACACCAAAATTTCTCGGGAGAACACTTTTTCTTATTAATTTTGGTGCGTAGAATCCAAAACAATTCGTACTTTTTCGATCAGACTTCTCAATAAAAAGTTATAGACTAGAAACCAATTTCGAAAGAAAATTCAAAGGGGTGTAACTTTTGATCTAGTAAATCTTGAAACTGTTTGAAATTATGGATTCTACAGGTCACATTCTATAAGAAAATTTTTTTTCCGGGTCGATCTGAGAAAATTTTTTTTTCGAGCCTCAAAAAAAGGCATTGTATTACCTTCCTTTTTTACCAAAAATCGACTGCACCAACATTTTTCGGGAAAACACTTTTTCTTATTAATTTTGGTGTTATAACTTGTAAAGTCTGAGCTTTCCGAGGCCTCTGGAGAACTTTCATAGCATGGGAGGGGGAACTAGTATAATCACTTGCATTAATTGGTTGGCACTTTTCGAGAGGTTTATAAGCCAATTTGTCATCTTAAAATGAATCTTCTAAACTTTCCGATATTGCAGTTACAGTAATAGAAAAATGTTTTCCGTCACATGTGGTAAAACTGCACGATTCAAATTATGCGGCTGATATTGACCAATTAAACAAGTGAAAATAAACACCAATTAAGATACAATGTTTATTAACAACAAGATGAACAAAGACATTATTTACAAACTTATCATTTGTTATGATTTTACCAATCATCAATGTTTAAATCTTCAACGGTATCATCCTTCTCCTCCAAAATTGCACCAGAGTCGCTACTCCCTGCATTATTTACAACCTTTGATTTCCGTTTCTTTCTTTTTTTTGTATCATGCTTGATAGACTCTTCTCCATCATCTTCGCTACCAAATTTAAGCTCCTCAGATTCAGAATCACTCGGGAATAGCTCGCCACTATTTCCACTTCGCTCCTTTTTGATTTTTCTTACTGTGGGCAGCTGATAATCTGAGATATCGCTAGTGTTTGTCATTTCTTTGTTTTTCTTTACTGTCCGTATTTTATCCCAACTTGCGTAATAAACGCTCAATGGAGTACCTTTGTTACGTACGTTAGTTTCCCAAGCGGCGATTTTATCGAAATCGGTCAGCTCGAACGTAATACTTTTACGTTCCTTCTCGATAAACGCATTGTTCTGCTGTATTTTCTCTAAAAGCTGCTTCATCTTCTTTAAATAGCCGGATACAGTGCAGGTGTCGAGAAATTTCTTCAACTAAAAACAATTGTCGATCATTTCTTAGGCGAATGCGAAACTTACCTGAAGAATTGTAAACAGCGATAGATCTGGGAAAGCGATGGAATGCGACTGGGACTCTAGGTACTCCAATACGGACGCGTACGTTTGATCAATTACAGCATCCTTGAAGCCGTTCTCCGTCATTTGACTATTTGAAAATCGTAACAAGCAGGTGAGATTAAGTGGCTTCTTAGAGGCTATTTTCGCCTTTTTGTTGAAGTCGTGTATAGATAAGACTTCGAGTATGAACGGAAGTATGGGGATGAAAACACCCGTGCTCTTAGAGAAGTCGGTTAAGACTTGCACAATTTGGAAACGTAACGGAAAATACTGGGTGGTCGGCACTAATTTAAGTGTACCGAGGCACACTTGAACAAATGGGTACACCAAAGGTTGTATCTCTGGCTTATCGTAATTTGCCGATAATACAGCGCCAAATAACTTTAACGAGTTAATAAATTGCCAATTGTAAACAGTTTGTATATTTTCCGTTTTGCGTACCGTAATCGCCGTACGGAGATGAATGGCCAACTGCCGTATGTATAAGAAAATATGTTGATAAGATGTGCCAACGTCAATACTGAACATTTCGACTAGGGATCGTTTCATAAAGTTTATCGATGAAAGTGTATTGACGCTTACAAATTTTGAATTGACTATGTAAGTCATATACATCGCCTTTAAAACGGTGTCCAGTAAATAAACTTGATTGGTGGTTGTAAGTCGTAAAATACAAAAGAAGCACAGTACGCGAACCACATCGTCACTCGTACCCCACAAGTAAATCAGTTTCTTCACAATCAATTTACAGCTTTTCCTAAATGATTGTAGCAGGGGCAGCATGTGATGCAAATGCTTCAAAAGTACATTTAAAATGTTAGTCGACGTAACGCTACCTAAAATCTTTACAGACATTAACCTTCTGTCGCTATTAATGCCGACATTACCTTCAACAAGTCATTAAAATACATCTGAAGCAGTGTTTTCAATTTTGGAAATTTCTTACACTTATGGGGGGCTATTTTGGTAGATTTTAGTCCCAAGAATTTCCGAATGGCCACACTAAGCTCCAACACACACAACTGGATAACTCCATTAAAAACGGCAGAGCCTAAATAAAAACGGTGAGAGATCAATAAGTAAAGGTCACCGGTACTTACCCTCAACTTTATAGTCAGACACTTCCTCCTCTGCGTTCGAGACACGTAACAAAGCAGCATGAAATGCGTGTATTACATGTGCGATGGTATTCTTGGTTTTATCCACCTGTAAATCCGACTGCCACTTTTTTAACAAGCGAAGCGTCACTTTCTGCGGCCCCTCCGTGGTCGCTTGATCCTCGTCTTCGGCCTAATTTAAATTGAGAAGTGGCAACAACCAAATCGACACTCACCTCAAAGTCACTCTCATCGCTTGCAACTTCCAACTCCGTCTCCGGCTTATGGGGTACTGCATCTTCTTGATCTTCGTCGTCCGAAATATTAAACTGTAACAGCTTCTTATCGTTCTCTTCCAGAAATTTGTAAAACTCCGGGTCGGTCGTTTGCAACTTTTTCAGAGATTCTTTGTGAGACTTGATTTCGTCTAAATCGGAATTGTCGTTGGGAACGTTTTCGCCGGTGTCGTTCTCCAATTCGAATTCATCCAAGTTTTCGCTATCACTCATGCTGACCGATTCAAAACCTTGCGTTCGGGGCTTAACTTTGCTCGGTTTCGTTAGCTTGGTCTTCTTTTCTTTAACTTTTGGAGATCTTTTGAGTTTTAAACCGGCCTTTTGTGTTTTGGTAGTTTTACTTATCTTTACCATTTTGTAAGTTATAAAGGAGAAGTTTAGGAAACTAAAAAAAATACAAACAGTAGACCACACGTGAAAATTAAAACGTAACCTCACTTTCGCCCAAATGTCAACAATGGTAGCATTCAGAATTTTAGTTTGTAGGTTGCACTCAGCAACGACGTTCAGCTTCTTCTCCACATCATTGATTATACAGTGTCATTGATTATGAGTGTGTATAAAGGCCGCTTGACATGGAGCAATACTACGCGCAAGAACTTGCAGAAAGAAATTGCAAGGTCAAATCCTTGCATGCAATAAGCATTGCATGGTATTTGACATGGTGCAATTCTATTTCAATTGCCACATGTCTGCCAACAGAAGAAACATATGGATTTGTCAACAAAGTTGTTAACCTCAAATGAAAATTAAATTTTGATTGCTTGAAGAAACATGAAAATTACAAGAATAAATAAGATTAGTAAAAACAAGTAATGAGTGCGTCTCTCAGCATCACAGTTGCCGCCGCTGTATTTTACTAGGTTGGTGCCACAAAAACAACTAGATTTATCCCTAGAATTGCACGATTCATGCAAGAAAAATAGCACCGGTCCTATAAAAATTGCATGCAAGTCTCTTGCAGCAATTGATCAGCTGGCTTTGAACTGCGCATGCCTTTCGCAATTTTTCTTGCAACTTGCATGCAATTGCAATTTTTATTGCTCCATGTCAAGCGGGCTTAATCAAGTACACATGGTCAAAAGTTCGGCTCGCCTCTAAGCCTACTTTAGCACGGCGTATAATTACGATTATTTTCGCGTTAATGAAACTATTGCTTGGGAAATAATGTCATATAGCAAATAAGTACCTATGTCGTTATTAAGAACTTTGTGGGTAACATATAGAAGCTAGTGTAGGTTATACATCATACTGACTGTGACTGCACGGCTTTTAATTCATAAACAGAAAATTTCATCAAGGAATGCCTGAATGATCCCCATGATGCCTCTTTGAACTTCTGGACTAATCCGTTGAATCAGGAAGGCTTTAGGCTCTTGGGTCATTTAAAAAGTGTGCATTTTTCTAATTTGTTTTCACTATTGACTCGGCATCGTCACTGAAAGTGATAAATTCATGCGCTCTCCTCCTATTCCCTTCTCTTGTTTTTTTTTTGCCAAATAGACCGTGTTCCTAGATTCTTTAATGCAAGAATAGAGATGTGAGGGTGCTGCAGTGTCCCGGGGATTCAGAATAGAAGGGAAAACCGTCAGTATGAAGTGGCTGTTTTATTAAATTATTGAAGGTGAGAATCAGCACCGTAGCCAGACGGAGTCAACCCCATCTAGAACGTGGCCGTGCCGCCCTTGTTATAGTTAATGGTATTAACACAAATCTACCAAACTCAACGTAGTTATACCAAAGAGTAAATTATGGTTACTCTTTGGGTATACTACATACAAATTACAATTACACTCTGTAAACAAAATGAACCAAGGCAACAAAAATATTTAAAGTGTCATAAAAATTACAGCCCTGACAATAAACTAAGCCTATACTCATACACCTAATTTTGATATATACCTATACCTCTAAGGAAGTCTACAATATTAATACTTATCCGATTATCAGATTGTTAAGTGCCTGGAACGCGAAGATAGTTGAAATGTATTGTTATTCCTTCCCTATTTAGAAGCTTGTCACCAGATGTCGCTACTCTGATTTTAATACTTTAGTTTACAGTATATCCACCACTGACCACGGTCCGCCAAAATACCATACAAACTTAGACAAGCTTTCCTAGTCTAAGCATACAAAGTTGTAACATTGCGGTTTCTATTCACAGTGGGCCTTATTTTGTACCCGGGCCGCCCGCGTGACAGCTACAACAATTAGACGAACGACGACGACGACGAATGCCTCTTTCAAAACTACGGCGCAGAAATCATCGTTTAAAACTATGCAGAACACGCTATGAGGAAACTACTGCCTCCCAAATTCAAAAAGATATATGGAAAACGGTATAATAAGTATAAAGTATGGTACAAGAACCAAAATTTACATATAAACATAACAGTATGTACTGTCACTTTTTGTTCCGCGGCGCTTTTTTGTCTCTCGGGGAGGAAAAGTGACACTTCATTTCCTTAAATGAATGACAAAACACGTTGATTTAGTCCTCGGAGTACAGAATAGTATATTATATACGAAGGGAGATATTTTTTATTTATTCTGAATATTGTTAGTGTTGAAATTATTTGTGAAATGTGGTTTAAATTAAAATAAAATAGAAACGAGAACAAAATGAAAGAGAAATACACAAATTAAACATCTCAAATTAGTTAGTATCATTTTATTTTTTTATTTATATTTTTTTTATTTATTTATTTTTCATTTATTTATTTATTGATTTTATTTTATAAAAAGAAACACAAAAGACATCATAAATACAAGTGGAAAACATGGGTAATCAATGTACAAAAACACATTAAATACGTCTACGATCCAATTTAGGCAAAACAAAACAATCCGTAATAGTTATTTACATAGAAGTCAGGAAAATGATACATTACTGGCGAGGAAATATTGAAGTGCGAGGAAAGGGGCCGAGTACTTTAATTTCCGAGTCAGTTAATGACAATTTACTGACGAGTTTTGTATTAAATGTTACCCGAAATCGTCTTTTAATACAAAATGTCAACTTTTATATATAACTTTTGATTAATATCAATTTGTCAGTGATGTCAGGAGTCATTATAGACATTTGGAAATGCCAGAAATGCGGCCGGTAAAGTGACAGGCGAGACCAGTAAAGTGACAAGCGGCAGAAACCGTAGTCTGCTCTGCCTCTGTCATGGAAACTAAGATTTCCTGACAGAGAGTAGGCATGAAAATAAAGGTTTCAGGACGATTTTGGGTAAAATGATAAATCACATGTACCAGAAAACAATATCAAAAGGGCATGGTTCTCCTCCAACATCGGCTACCATCAATTTAACATTAAAACTACGGCACAGGGAAGCATTCATCACGTGCTAAACCGAGGAAAAGTTAATTAGCGGGCATCCCTTCTCGTATTGCTTACGCAACGTCCGACAACGAACACAAGATAAGGGAGCAACATATATAGCGAAGAATCGGAACTGTATGAGGTACTTTCTTCACGGGAGACACGATTAGTCGAATCGTACAGGGTGTCGATTCCCGAAGATGTGCTTTGTTCACATCGACTGACCTTGATGTGAACATGAATGTGACTGCATTCTCGAACCTACCACATCGAGCGAAAAGTTGATCGAACGCAACGACTGGTCTAGACCATTCGTTGCGTGAAAGTCATGCGCAGTTGCAGCTACAGGACGGATCTTGCAGCTGTTTTGCTAGGGGTTATTCAGTGCCCTAACCTATACATTCACATATTTTCTGTGAAATAAAACAGGGAATTGTTCGAGGATTTTCTGGTTATTAATAACAGTATCCGTAAATGCAAAAACAAAACAAAATACAAAACTGACAAATGACAGTCCAATTCTTGTCTGTAATTGGTTAGCGCATAAAGTTTGTCCACGATTCGGGAATGCAGCTAAACTTGAACTTATCCCTATCGTATACGATCATGACGTCATGGCAGCCGGTCACATCACATGCACATCACGGAGCATATATCGACTAACTTCGGGAATCGATGCCCAAGCAATAACATGCCGATACTTCTATGTGAAAACATAACTAAATACTTAATAATACTGTAGTGTACTTAACCCCCAGGTTCTACGCTAACTTCACACTACAAGAACACGGAAATAAAATAAACCCGGCAACGTTTTAAAAAATGGCCACCCGAATGACTATTCCCTCTAAAACTAAACAAGTACCCGCTTAAATTTGAAAAGTGGCATGTGATAAAACATCTAAGGCAGGGCCTCCTTACGTTAGTTGTAGACAACGCTTTGACCTGAAGCACAGTAGGGAAGGAATTTTAAATAAAACACTGAAATTGTGAGAAGTTTGTTTAATAATGATCGTAATTATTATGATTGTGAAAACCCGGAAATTTAGTTGATGTACATTAATATAAACAAAACAAACAAAGCCAAAAGGTGTCGTACTCTCGCAAAAGTCACTGCCAAGGATAAAAAGAGTACGACGTAAGAAAAACCTTGCAGTTTGATTAAAACAGTCCAAAAGTTAATTAACAAAATATTTTGTAAAAGTTTAAGCAGTAGTTAACAAAGATAGTAAATGCATATACACAAGGATGGTTACACTCAAGGTTAAAAGCAAGTTTTTGGGGACAATGGGTCAGGTAGAAGCAGGTACCAAGATTCTGAGAAAGGGTTAAAAGTACAGGATGTGACTCATCTTTGGGGCAATAAAGTCCTTTTGTTGAAAGCAAGATGGAAAACTACATGGCCTTGTAGGCAAATTTGACTAAAAACAAAATATGTGGAAATTATTGAATCGCCACTCATTTATCACACATAGATTCTAAACTGAAGAGCTTTGATTAGCGTAATCTCGCTCCTGCAAGATGGGTAGTCCGCCCCTGGTTTCGGGGTTTCGAACCTACAGTTGGATGTCGAAGACAGTGCACGGAATTAGGTGCCCTAACACATAAATATAGACTACAGTTTCTTTTTCCACCTTCCCGAGACTGCTTCATTCACGGAGAAAATTGTTAGTAACATACAACAAGTCAGTACATACATCAAACGAATCAGCAATTTCCACATAAGTATTAAAATAAAATGAAAACTTATATGAATGTAACTTCAAGGACAAGACCAAGTAATCAACATCAATAAACATAAATTAAGCAAACATTACACCAAAAATGTAAACAATTAAAAACAATAGCATAACGGTATCACACATATGATTGCATTGCGGTTAAACAAAGTAAATTTCAAAAACAGAGATTCAAACACACAACAAATATAAAATGCGGCATACAAAACACAAATACGATATAAAGAAATGCAAAAATTACTACCTGCATTAAATAACACAAAATAACAACAAACATTTATGGAGCGAAACGTTCACTACCTCCATTCAAGACCAGATGCCAAACGTAACTCCCGTTCGTGCTTTCTAGGTGGCGCAGGCAACTTTTTTTCCCACCTAGAAATTGCATGGTTGCCAACTCTCAAAAATGTATGTATCGTCGTAAGCTGTATATACAGGGTGGAACCTTTCAATACAATACAAGCCCATAACCACCTGTACAGTATAACAACAAAAAATGATTCAGTAGCGGTACTCAAAACAAAAGCTTGGAGTACGCCACAATTCAAAGATTGATGGTTACTAATCCAGTGACCCACGCTAACTGTTTGCGAAGCTTCGTCGTTTAATTTAAAATCCCTTTGCCCCGGCAGCTGCGCAGAACGATCGCTGTATATTCACAGAGTTTCATTTTTCCCATTCTATCAGCTGTGAGGTATGTTGCCTAACCGTAGAGGTATGTCGCGACACTTGTAAACGCTGTAAAGAAAATCAAACATGGAAACAAAATTGGTTGACGTACCTCAAAAATTACAACCCTCGAAATAGACGAATCGTTATATAAAGGTGAGGTTTTATTTTAAAAAAAAGTATAATTTTTGAAACGGGGCGAAGTTATACCTTTATGACGTGTCCCTAAATGGTTTAGTCTTAAATGGACTAAAGCCTTTACACTTACCTGTGGAGGCAGAGGCTCGGAAGGCTTCCATACGGCTAAAGAATTGGGATGAGGGGAAAGGTCAAGGCAGCCTTGGGCACGGACGGACCTGGGATACCCTCCTCGCAAGAAGGGATGTGAGCCGGGCTGTCTTACTAAGACGAAAGAGTTATGAAGTCACTCTTCCGGACAGGCAGCAGTATGGCTCAACTCAAATTGCCCGTTCCTCAAACCATCAGAGGGGCGCATGTGGTTCACAGACGAGTCCCTAACGCAAAGGGACACGAGTATGGTGATCAACCAAGAACGGCAGTTATCTGGAACCGAGGAGACAACTTAGGCTAAATAAAGTCGTATCTTTTGTCGAGAGGGGCGGGCTCTGAACCTAGTTGCGAAAGAAAGGCCTTGAATTTGATAATAAAATGAAATGGCGCCAGCATAGTTCAGCATTAATTTTAAAACTGAATAAAGCGTTATTCTCCCTCCGTCATCTAAGACGCTTATGTCACTATGATACATTAAGGAGTGTATATTTTGCATACTTTGAATCTCATTTACGATTCGGTATACTATTTTGGGGAAACTCAAACCTTATGAGCAGTATCTTTAAGCTGCATAAAAGAGCCATCCGCATATTGGTTGGAATAGGTCCACGGGAGTCATGCCGGTCTCATTTCAAAGAATTAAAAATTGCGCGACCTTATACAATTTATATATTATTGAATGTGCAGTGTTCGTCCACAACAACATTCATCTGTTTGTTTCTAATGCCAAGGTTCACAATTACAATGTGACGTGGTAAGTTTATTAGAACCCCAGTTTCAAAATCTAGTATTTTTAACAATTCTTTCATTGTAACAGCTATAAAAATATACAATAGCCTACCAAATACCTTAAAGGCAAGTAACGATTCTGATGGTTTTAAAAAAAATTTGAATGCATACTTCAGGGAATTTGTTTTTTATTCTATATGTGAATCTTTTGATTCTTTTAAATAACTACCTATACATATTTTAAATTGTTTGTATGTGTACACCTGTATTGTAATATTAAAAAAAAAAAAAAACAAAAAAAACAAAAAAATCTGTGTGCACATCTGTATTGTAATAATTGTTGTTTATTGTGCAAGATTATTCAACACCTTACGGTAAATATGAATAAAGTTTATCTATCTATCTATCTATCTATCTATCTATCTTTGGTGTGTCTACGTCATCCTTGGTCCGAAGTACAACGAAAAGGATGCAAAAGCGACGCGAATTTCGCGATTTGGGACTTTGAGCACTTTTTAAAAGATCGTTAAACAATTTTCGCATGCTTGATGGAAAGTGCCTCCAGATCGCACAGCGAAAAAGCGTTGAGTTCTAGTGTTAAGAAAAAGATTCACAAAACAATAGAACCAATAGAACAATGCACCAATAAAAATTGACCGGAATTAACAATCGTTTAAATTGTATTCTGTTAGAGGTCAACAAATTTAGCGTTTAGTAATAAAACGGCACATACAGCAAATTAATATTACTTTTGGCAGTGAAGGCATAAAGAATGTAAGACTGTCAAAAAAGTTTTTTTGTTTGTTAAATATTTGCTTCGAGCTAGGAAGCTGTTCTGCCAAGAATTAACACGACCTATAAGATTAGAGCGCAGGCAACTTATTAGTCTGGGTTGAATTTGATAGCTACCTACTGCTGAAATTCTAACAATTTTTGATAAGATTTTTTAATGTTGATAACTCTTTTTGATTACGCTCGGAAAGCTTCTCCCAGATTCCTAACGGTCCATAGCTCGGCATCGCCTCGCACCGTTCCTTGTACCGCATTTTTTAAGGAAACAATCAAAAATTATTAATATGTTTTCCTTTACTGGATGACATCTGAACAAAGGCAATTTCTCGATTTCAGTTTTAGAGTGGAACCGATGGAATTCGCAATTTTTTGAATTTGTGAGGAATATTTTTGTTTTATTGTGTGTAATATAATCACGTTAGATGCGATACGCTTGATTTTTCGCCCAAAACTGCGCCAAAAATAGACAACAACAGGTACAAGACATGTTTGTTAAAAGCCATTCCACAAACATGCCTATACCTGTTTGAAGGCAAACTCCTTTATGCAAATCCAAATGGATTCTAAACTGTATATAATTACCTATATAGGCTATATATAGCATTTTATTGTTATGTTAATGGTACTGTGCCATGAAAGAAAATAAAGTAAAAGAAATACTCAGTCACCTTTTCTATTTATAAATTGATTTTACAATATTATACAAAGAAAGTTCGAAACAACAAGTAGATTGGTTGGGGTTAATTAAAAAATCCGGATAATTATTTTGAAAGAAACCCAACCTTTATCTAATTAATTGCATGGAGACATAGTGTAAGTATGATGGAGATAACTAAATTTGCTTTTTCATCAACAACTTAAGTTTTCATTTAAATTAAGCAATTTACGGCTATATCGGTTAGGTACCTACTCAATGTGTTGTTCAAGAAGAAAATAATTATGTACAGACTCTTTATCTTCTTCTCAGTGCATCAGTAATTACTTAATTAGGAATTCAATAAACATTCTGAAATTATGACAAATTCATCGTGCCCAAAGGATGCGGATTACAAATTTTTAGCCATGACATTGATCTGACCATGTTCTTTATGACATTCATCTAGGAAATGGCTCACTTTGTGCTGTTTACAAGTTGCATTCCACCCACCTGACTATTTATCTATTTTTATTAGGTCATCTCTTAAAGGTTATCATTAGTAAACTTTCCTCGTTTATCTAATAACTTAGTTAGATTACTGTGGAAAATCCACAAGTGTGAACTATGGAAAACCCACAAGTCTGAAAACTGGTAGGGGAGAAGCCCTATATTATCAACAGCAACAGCACATTCTGTTGAAACGCAGACATGCCAGCTCTATTAGTACTAATTGTTGCTGTAGCACAGATTGTTGCTATACACTCTGTCCAGTTTGTTATAAGAAATAATGTTCCAGGTCCGATTGAGGTGGGAATCCAGGGCAATCCCGGTCACGCTCACCTTAACAATGGAGGATTTCATTTAAACCAAGGAAGCGAGGTAATTAGCGTGAGATGTTTTGGATTTACTATTCATTGGGTAATATTTTCAGGTGACTGTAAACGCACCGGATAACTGGGCTGGAAGATTTTGGCCCAAGACATGGTGCGTGAATGGACGTTGTCAAACTGGCGATTGTGGAGGTAGGGTGGAATGTGCGGGTGCAGGTGGTGTTCCTCCGGTAACTTTAGTTGAAATTACCCTTCGCGGAGCAGGAAATCAAGATTTTTACGACGTGTCTTTAGTCGACGGTTTTAATATTCTCGCATCGGTAACCTACACCTACACCTTGTATAGTCTTGAACGTGATCCATTTCATTTTGTAGATTTCTCCCGAGGGTGGTCAAGGTAATTGCCAAACCGTCTCGTGCAATTACAATCTTAACCAGGCCTGTCCCAATGACTTGAAGAAGATCGGAGGAAACGGAAATGACGTTGTCGCCTGTTTCTCTTCCTGCATGAAGCACAACACTGATCAGTTCTGCTGCAGAGGAGCTTATAACAATCCGCAAACGTGCAACCCAGGGAATATGCCCCAGCCTAACTCGGCGGGTTATTTCAAGCAACATTGTCCACAATATTACAGCTACGCGTACGATGATGCTACGAGTACCTTTACATGTTTAGCGAACCGCTACAGGATAACCTTCAGCTAATCTGAACCAATGGTTTTTTTTTTGTGATCGCATGTTCATATGCCTACTTAATTACCTATTGCATGAAATTAAAACATCGTGACTAATAAAATGATCCTTACCAGTGAGAAGCTCACTTACTGATTATGTATACCTATTCGTTCCAATGAAGGATTGTCTCTGGATTTTTACAGTATGGATTCGGCCATTGAATAAGTACTGTAAAGAAGTATAAATACAAAGGAACACCTGAAACTGGTGTAAGGGGTCGACTAAAAGAGCATTATCGACAGGATGGCTCTTTTCGAAGACAGTGCATATCACGGCGTATGTCAATAAGTGGAACTTTACCACTTTCCTGCTACGCCAAGTCGAGATTAAATATCGAAATCAAATATAGCACAATACATATTCCAAACAAGTCACTCCGTCAAATATCAATAATTTTAATTGCTTGGTTCAAATAAATAGTGGGGGCATAACGTTAATTATCACATGTACAACAAAACAAAGAAACATGTCGTGGCAAAATATTAATATAATGCCAAGTGCAATATGTAACAATCTTGACCTAGCACACGTCACTCGCCCCCAGATGAAGCACCCTGTAAATAAACAGTAACATATTCATGCAAAAGAAAGATAATATACTGCAAGAAATTCCAATTTATATGTCGATGTTTCAAAATACAGCGCCATCCACGAATCACTATAATCACCTACATCGTGTAATTCTGCACACAAAAGTTGAATTTGAATATTATCCCTAAGAGAACATAGGTACTGTAGGTACTATTCAGAAATTATTCCTATTTTTTCTGCTCTAAATTTAAGTAAAATATCTCCAGGTATTGGTTTAAAGACGGCATATACTTTTCTTTTGCACAGTCTTCGAATACAGGTCTAATCTTTGTAATTTCATCACAATCCATACTTAAAATTTCACCCTTACGTCCGTAACTGTCGCAACCGTTGGTTTCTGCCAACAGATTCTTGTCGCCGACTTCTTGTTCCAACAAATACTTGTAAATTTCACTGTCAACTATCTTCATTTCGTCGAGTTTGTGTTGAAGAATATTGGGGGATACGCGAATCAACCGTTGCTCCACCTCTGGTTCAGAAAGCAATTCCTTTGCTTCCTTCGTAAAAGAGGCGCGAAATACTTTATGATGTTTCTTTCTGTGTTCCTTGACGAAATACTATACGACTTACCCTTACGAAAAACATCGTTTTTTGTCACCAAAAACACACAAACCGATTTCTTTCGTAGATAATTATAAAAAACCGCGGTCCTGTCACGGTCGCCACTAAATATGGCGTGTCCACCAAACTACTCGTTTTAATGAAACTACGACTGATTAGAAAGTGACACGCACGGTTGACAATGTTGACAAGTTCTTCTTTTTTTACTCTACCTCTAACTCTACTCTAACACCCATAATAAGGCAGCATTCAGATGCTTATAATCTGAACGTGATATATTTCAGTTTGCAGATTTCCCCCGAGGGTGGTCGAGGTAATTGCCAAACCGTCTCATGCAATTACAATCTTAACCAGGACTATCCGGATGATTTGGAGAAGATCGGAGAAAATGACGATATCGTCTGTTTCTCTTGCTGCATGAAGGACAACGCTGATCAATGCTGCTACAATCCACAAACGTATAAGCTCGAAGATCTACCCCCGCTTCCTTCCAAGCAAATTTGTCCCCAATATGGCAGCTACGCGTGTGATGACGTAACGAGTAGGTCTACATGCCTAGCGAGCCGCTATAGGATAACCTTCACCTAGTCTGGACCAATCGTTTTATTTTTGATTGGTATATTGATTAAGTTTAGTTCGTACGAAAGGTGTACTTAATCACCAATTGCATCTACCTAGGCCTATAGAGTCTCGCAACTAATAAAACGCAAATATACATACCTAGTCTTTGCCAGAGACCGGCTTAGGAAGATCATCGGAGTTCTCACGTTGCACTGGACTATTGGGCTTGTAGGGGACCTCACGTGCAGGTGTGGCGCCACGGATTCTGACAATGTGCCTTTGTGCTGCCTGGTCGGGTTCTTCTTGTGAATCAATAGAAAAGAGGCGCTCCTCTCCAGTAAGAATTGCATTTATTATGTTTTCGGTACAATTTAAAAAAAAAAACAAAAAAACATCCATTCCACCTATTCACTTCAACGCCGAACGGTCTCGCTGAGGTTAAGTGGAAGAGCAGCACCTGCGTGTGCTGAACTTCGCCTCTTTACTTTGCAGTAATTATGTATATCAAAAATGAATCAAAATAAAGACATTTATTATTATTATATTATTATTATTATCCAATACACAAATGTTCTCTGGTGGTGCTGGTAGTTAGCACTAGCACCACTACCAGCACCAGAGCCAGCGCAGTAGAGCGCCTGGACGAGGGTTTGTACAGTGTTGATTGCGCAATTGCTGGCTCTCAATAATTATTACATTACCGTATGTTGGCTATACAGAGTGGTACCTGTAATTTTCTTGCACATGTTGCGTTTTAAATCACATATTCAATGTACCGGGTGATTCATTAGAAGTGATGATCGCTTGAATTTCGCGCGTAAGGTTTTAGTGTTTTTTGCATTATTAGATTGGCGGTTTGAATTTCGTTAGTAATTTTCAATGGTAATTTTGTTCTGTCATGAGTCATGACTGTCATTTAAGAAAGCAGTGTCGCCGTTAATTGTTGTGTGCCATTTGCGTTTTATTACTTTTTCCATTTCGAACAATTTTTAGAGTTGATGGACTAAAATATGTAAGAAACGTGACTGTGTCTAGTGTTAGTTTATAATTTGTGGTAAAACAGAAGCAGTATTTGTAGATTATAAATAAGTAAACGATTTACTGAAAGCATGATGATACACCACTGCAATTAAATAAATGATCATCAGTTAGTACCAACTTCAGAATTTTTTTGATTTGCGAGAAATTCAAACTGTCATCACTTCTAATGAATCATTTTTCAAAAATAGCTATCCCTGTCTACAGAGTTTTTACTACTACAATTTAATTAACCCAATGGCATGTTTTTCTTTTGGAAAATTAACAGAGCAGAGCTACGTGAGCTCGGCAACTTTTACTAAGTGCCTATAACCCTTTGAAAAACTCATGAAAAGGGCTTTGAAATGTGGTGAAAGACTTGAGCTGTCATGCAACCTAAACTATTCAGCCACAAATGACACGTGAGACAAAGTTGGAGGCTCTCCAATAGAACTGACTAAAGAAAGAGGGAACGAGCCAAAAAATGCTAGGCGTTCAAAAACTTGAAAAGTACTGAAAATGATGTAACTTTAAACATTTGCGCAAACTACATATAAAAAAAATTCGTGATATGACCCAGCGTTCACGTCCTTCTGATGTTTAATGAATTATCTGATAAAATCACGAGCCGCTACTGTTCATAGTTAAGGTTGGTATTAAAACAATTATTTTTGGTTCCTAATATGGTGGTTGGTACTTGTTTATATTTTTGAAATATGAAAATTGTTGTTGACGTTAAATGGATGGCTGCTATCGCATAATTATTAATTAAATTGGAAAACCAGGTGTATTTGTTCATTCCGTAATGAGCGGTACTACCCTTCGTGGCGTTTTTCCAGAACCAAGTAAGTGGTGGCCATTTATCGCCTCACAGTAACTGTGCTAATTTACAGAGCCCGTCCACAAGAAAAATTTTATTAAGGAAAATATGCGACACATTAAGGAAATGCAAGGATTATTGCCCGAATCAGGTACAGACACTAAGCCTTTACGTGATAGGCAAAAACCGAAACCAATCAAGGATGTAGCGAGACAAAGCAGCGTTAACAAATCACAAAGTGCACTTAATCACATTCCTTTGAGATCGAGAGTACAAAAAACAGAAACAAAGAAGATCGAAACTTATGTACCAAAACTTCATTTAGAGAAGAATAGAGGGGAACCGTTGAATATTAAACCTCATCTACCTCCAGCTCCATTACATTCGACTGAAAAGTACTTACATAGAGCTGTGCAAACTGATAACCAAGAAGATATACAACGGCTATACAAAAACGGAATAATCCGCTACCCAAGTCCGTCCGTTGTTAATGCCTTAGGTAAGAGACTGAGCAGCAATCAAGATCGCGGTGATGGCAGCCCAATGCCCCAAAATGTAGACGAATTAGATGATAACATGCATTTGTTAGGTAGAAAATCAATACCCTCCAACCCCCTTTTTATTGATTTGCTATTTCCAGATATAAATAACAAAAATTATATTAAAGAAAACATTTTGGCTTTAAAAAACCGTACCAAGAATGAGAAAGAGGAGGTAAAACTGTCAAGTCACCAAAAAGGAGTCTTACCAAAATATTTGCGAGATCGCAAAGAAGAATTGACTAAGCAATGTGAATTGGAACCAGACTGTCCTGACGGCCATGTCTTGCTTCCCGACGAAGAACGCAAGGAAACCCTACGAGTGTTGCGACAAAGTAAGTCTCTTGCAGTAAATGACATCTGCACAAACTTTCAATTGTAGGTTACGCCGATCGAATCCAAGAACTCAACTCTATGCCCGTCAGAAGTGACACTTTGCGAATGCGCAGACGTAAAATGGAACTGGAGGAAGAGCTAAAGAAGATTGACGAGGGCATCAAAGTTTTTCAACGACCGAAGGTGTTTGTAAAGGTCGATGCGTGACATCCGGCCGAAGAGCTTTACAAAATGCTAAAACTATCGTGATATACAGTGTTGAGTATTTTGAATACTGCACATACATAAAATTTATTTATTGTTATATTAACTTCAATAAAATCTTAGGACTAACTGTCTATTTATAATTAACCTTATGTACAAAGTCAAAGCAACAAAATATTAAGGAATTTGAACGAAAGTAAAACTCTTCGTTCTCTTGCCACTTTAAAACATTAAATTCTGGAAATAATAACTTCATTTCCCTGGTTGCTGATTCCACAGAGTCTGTAACAGAAGACTAAAGATACAATACTTTTCTGTGAAAATACCTGATCCATGCGTTGCATTTCTGGTGTCTGATAGCCCGAATTCCCCCCTGATTGTGTCGGGATCTTCATATTGTGCCTTATAAGTTTTAGTAGGTCCCATTAAATCCCTCCATTCTTGTATGGCGTTTTCACGTGCCAAAATATACAAGTCGGATGGCCCACTGCGAATTAAAGCTAAAATACAAAAATAGGATTAATAACAACTCACCTAGTCATAAAGGTAATAAGTCTATTGTAGAAAAATTTATCTTTATGGTCAAGGTAAAATGTTTTCGCAATCTCCTGGTCGAAAGTGAATCTTTTTGATTGAACAATTTTGAAATTTGAGGTTAGAATTAACTTTCGAATTGATTTTAATGAATGGGGGTTTTTAATTACGTGGGGCTTTAGTATAGCCAGTGTTAGCTCTAAGGCCGGCATTTTTGTGCTGTTTATTGTTACCTAATCAATAAGTTCATTTTATCGATTTTATAAACCACAAACGGAAGGAAAACATCCGGTCACCAGTCACCTTCTACTTTCTAGGGATGTGAACCACCAGAATACCAGTGGCGTACAGTTACCAATACTGATAATATAGGAGGTTTCAAATTGAATAATCCTTTCCACACTATTGCTATTGAAACTAGGAAAGGCGATTAATATTGAGAGCGATCAAACAAGAATTGTAATCTTTATAATCAGATGAGATGAATAGGCACCTTTTTAGCACCTATATTCCTAAATAGTTACAGGTGGAGGAAATTGCTCTTCCTTTTGTTTGTCGAATCTCAGCAATTCTGTGAGAATTCAGCTGAAAAGAAGTATCAGTGATTATTAAAGCATTTAAAGTCCAGATTTCGTTCGTAGAAGTTGCAAAAAGGTTTTGAAATATGGTTATGAAGAGAGTAGTCAAGAAGACCTTAGTGTACCTGTAGGGGTCTTGTAAGCAAATGAAAGTTTTAGGTGCTTACACTTGAGAGCTTTTTAGTTATCGTTTTATACATCTGCTTTCTCCTGCAAATTTTAACTATTTTCAGTACTTAATATTATTTAACCGCAGTTAGCTTTCCAATTCTCGCTCTAATTTGCGTTACTGCACTTTACTTACGTCTATTAACTACAGCGGTCCCCTTAAATGACAAAATTTAAACTCGGAAAAGGAATATGGGTTTCCTCTTTCACAACAATTAAAAATTTGTAGTAAACATACGTCACTCAGTTAGAAGATTTCCTTTAATTTATATTGAACTCAACAACAACAAAAAAACAGAAAACTGGACTAGTTTCTCCTAAACGAGTCCCTAAACGAACTTTTTTTTGCTTTTATCATATCAAGCCGATACAAAATAATTAGATCGAATCGTTCAAGAATATCTTTAATTTACGTATTAAAACTTACTAAATAACTCACAAGGAGGCGGTAGGTTAATGGTATCGCCCGCCAACAAACAGCCTTTGGTGCTTTCCTCCTCGAGGTCGATTCAGCCTCGGTAAAAATGACTTGGGATTACCCTGGGAGGTAATAATAATAGGTAGCTTTGGAGCATAGTGCTTGTTACACACACTTCCTTGGAAATCTTTCCAGTTAGGGCGGGGTAAATGTAACAGTCCATACTCACTTATCCCGTAAAACGTCGTCAGATGTTCTAATTAAAATCCTTGAAGGACACGATCATTGTATTGAATATAAACATAACCATTACCTTCTTTATAAGACGGCTAGACTACCCCCTAGTCATCCAATCTCGAAAAAAAACGGCTCGATGGATGACACATTCAGATTCAAATTTTCAAAAACCGAGACAAATTGTGTACTTTCTAGTATCTCTAAGTTTTTGCCCATTTTCGTTTTTGTTGCTAATTTCCATGGAAACATAAAAGTCAGGTGGAAAGTTTGATTTTGTGGTCAAGTGTCATACATCTAATGTAATAATGAGTACGCCTCGACGATATTCGAAAGAAAAACGAAATTCCGGCAGGAAATCGTTTACGAGCGGAATTGGCCGCTTGTCCGAAATCGAGATACAAGAAATGTTAGTTTCGATTTGGTTTAAAACAAAAAACTGCATTTAAATTAGTGGACAGAAGGATGGTTTATACAATTTTTTGATTTTTAGGCAAAAAATTCTTGAAAGACAAGAGGAAGATCTAGTGGTTTATGCGGTACGAGAAGAGCTCATGACTAGAGTGATGAATGAATGTTACAAATCTTACATAGAAAAACAAAGCGTTAAACTTATGGTTCATTGTGCCCACAGGGCACTGGTACAACTGGTAAACTTTGGGTGTTTCAACCACGATCCCGGAAGCCCCTTCTATGAGAATCATCCAGCTTGGTCAGCTGATTCGCCACCGAGACCCTCACCTGTGGACAATTGGGCGGCTGGAACCATACCCGTTTTACCAAAGCCCATACCTCCATTACTACCCAGCTCGCATTCTGAGAATGACCTGGATAAGTCCGTGGTTATGGTTGATACCCGCTCAAATATTTTTGGTGCGACACCTTCCTCGTCTCCCAAACTCGAGGTTCTCTACTACAACGCGACTACAGCAGATACACCACAAGAAACAACCGAAGTGCCAGACTATACAACTAGTACCGATCTCCTAGTCCCCCACGTTTCCCAAGTGTCCAATACGGAAGGGGAAACAACGCTTCATCTAAAACAAGAGTTAAGCATCTTCACCCTCACTACGGAAATGGGCCCGGAAACTCTGCCCCATTCGACAAAATCGGGCCGTTCCAAGCTGAAGGGCCTGGATTTTCGAAGCGAACCGCACAGGCAATTTAAGGGTGCCTTGCGAGGCACTCTAGTGCCCAAGCTGACTCCCGACCAATATTCGTCGTTGCGGTAAGTACAAATTTTCTGTCAATCTGTAGGTGATAATTTAAAAGTAAATACCCACCGGGGTCAAACATAGACGTGTTATAAAGAAAGTGGATTGCCCTCTGCAATCATGTTTTAAAATAAACATTCGCATTGGCACCTATTCAAAGTGTGTACATTCTTATATTTGTTCTCGTTTACACTTTATGCCTGATCCCGCATAAACTGTACAAAGTTAATTTTAACTCGACAGAAAAAAAATCGATCCGAACCTAATTTGCGCTCACATGCAAAATATGTATTAGAGAATTACCTATCGATTTCTCGTTGGGAAACGCTCTGATGATACTTTAATATGGAGATGCCATCGACCAAGTACATAATTTGTGATACGAAAGTTTCCAATATTCTTATCGGGGTCGTTTTTTTCTTCGCAATTTGAAGAGATTTAGGGTTCGCCTTAGACCACTTTATATGCATGTAGTAAACGACATTCGCGAATTGAAAACTCTACACCCTACATTCTGCGTAAAAACAGGCACCAGTAACCTCTATTAGAAAAAGGCAACTTAAATCCACATGACATAACCATCGACTCTATAAATTTTACCTATGCCGAAGTTCGCGATGATATTCCGCAACCTACATTGAGTACAAGCAAAGCCATATACAGTGCTATTTATTACAAAGTAGACATAGGGATTTACGTGTATTGTTATTCTCTATGTCTACTTTTAAATGACAAAATCTATTCTAAAGAGCGCCTAAAGCTATGCATCCAAAATACCTTCTTGAAACAAATAAAGATCTGATTGTCATATTAATTAATTTGAATACTGTTGCTTTGGCTTCGCAGAAAATAAATCTCTTACGCTTCTTAAACTGTTACCTCTACTATACCAATTGACAATATCAACGTTTTCTTCAGCTACATCACACACGAACGAGAATAAAAACACGAAAGCCAAAACAACAATATTCAAAATTAATTAATATGACAACCAGATCTTTATTTGTTTTAAATAGTATATCAAGAAACAAGTGTATAATCAAGTCTTTAAAACACGCGCAACGAGTTTAAGGGTACGACGCGCAGCGGAGTGCCTGTAAACGTTGCAAATGAATTAAAGACCAATTATACACGCGTTTCTTATAGTATTTTTTTATTATACCTGCAATAATTTAAAACTAGGGAAATATTGTCGTTATACTCGAATACATTTCTAATTAAGTGGGCTGATTATTTGTCATTCCATGATTGCCATGGAAATGTCACTTGCCGTTCGCGTACAATAAAAATCACCGTCTTTGTAAATGAAATGACTTCGGTTGAAGAAGACAACATATCGTCTATTCAGTGGCTTATAGCTGCGTCAGAAGAAATCCCAATGCAAAAGCCTATTATAAAGAATATATGAAAAACTGTTCGCGTGGAATAATAGGAAGCATCTTTCAAACAAGGTCTTAAATGCATCGTTCATACTGTCATATATGAAGGAAATGTCAAAGGTAGGTATATAAATCTTCTACCCTTCGGTGCATTCATTCAAAACTTCAATCAATATTGCAATTAGAAAGTGGAACAGATTTGGCAGCATACCTACTCTAAACCACGTGCGTTTGTAAAAGCTTCCCACAAAGGATACGAGCCAAAGACACCTTTTTCATTTGCAAAAAGCGATCCAGAGGATATTTCTTTTCAATCCCAAATTACAAGTATACTTTCATATGTCATATTTGAAGTAACGTTACTTAGCAACCTTTAAAGCTCGGCGTGGATTAATCGCTTTTTTACGCACGCAGTGTTTTAAACAGCGATTCTGATGCAGGTATTTATTAAATAGTTATTTACATAAAACTCAGGAAAATGACACATTGCTGGCGAGGAAATATTGAAGTACAAGGTCCTTTTGGGGCCGAGTATTTCCGAGTCAAGTAGTCATTTTACTGACGAGTTTTGTATTAAATTTTACAGAAAATCGTATTTTAATATGAAATTTCAATTTACACACGAGACTTTATGCCTATCTGTCAATGATGACAGGAGTCATTATAGACATTTAGCAATGTGACAGGCGCGGCAGGAAAAGTGACAGGTGGCCGGTAAAGTAACAGGTGCGGCCGGTAATTTGACAGGCGGCAGAAAAAGTAATATGGTCTACCTGCGTCATGGCAACTAACATTATAGTCAAGAAAATAAAGGTTTCAGGACGATTTTGTGTAAAAGTTATTTTAGTTGCATAAAATTAGGCGCCCTTCAGAACAGATTTTGTCATTTAAAAGTAGACATAGGGAGAAACAATATATGCAAATCCCTATGTCTACTTCTTAATAAATAGCACTGTAGGTCAGGAAAGTTAGATCTGAAGAGGGGTATCCCTCCAGGGGTTGAGCATAACTTTTGATATTCCAGAAACTTCGAAATTTTCGGGCTTTTTTCAGTTTTTCGCTAATAACTCCTAAACAACGCATCTTAGAGAAAACTTTACTAAGAGACAAATTAAAGAGCATTAAGTTCTACGTCGATTGACCCCCACTCAACTTTAAAACTGGACCAATTTATAAGGTAGTAATCGACGGCAATTTTTCCCATATTAGCTAAAATGCACTGATCAAAACATTCCGGTAGTCAGAGTTGTGGAGAGTTTAGTGGTGAGCTCAAAGAACGCCAAAATTTTAAAATTTGATCAATTTTAGCTATACTTATGCCAAATTCCTAATAAATGTTAAAACTTCCTCGGCCTCTTTGTTGTGGTTGGACCGTTATGGGTCATCTTCCATTTTCTCGATTAATTCGTTTCTGAGGTTCCCATCTCCTTCCTCCAATGGATGCAGGCGGATGCTTAGTGGATGCCTAGCCTGGCCTGGCCTTTACAATTCAGGCAGATTGTCCCCTGTACGTCATCCTGCAATTGCAAGAGATGGAGTGAAACACCTCGGCGGGGACGGGTTCCTTTAAAGTAGGTTATTGGGACAATGCCACCCCGCGTTGTTTTCCACTCCCAATCGAGGAGGTCTTTTTCCCTTCCACACCACACCTGTACCTGGTGGTATGGAGCGTTCCTTTGCTGCTGTTGAGGTAGCCGGAAGGAATAAGAGACTAAATGTTGCATTTGCCAAAGTTTTGGTAAATATCTCGTATCCCAGCACATCAAGAGTCGACCCAACGGATACTCCCCAGTAAGACCTCATCCTAGGATTCATCAGGGTTAGGGGAGGCTGGCTTCAATTGCGGGTTGCTCTCCAGGGCTTTCTACAAACTTCACCTTTCCCTGCCGAAGAATTGTCGATGTGGTGTCGCATCAACTGATGGCGTGGATGAAGAGAATATGCTCCTTGATGGTGG
Organism: Photinus pyralis; assembly: GCF_008802855.1. Lineage (NCBI taxonomy): Eukaryota > Metazoa > Arthropoda > Insecta > Coleoptera > Lampyridae > Photinus > Photinus pyralis. The sequence continues at coordinate 20,618,819 of NW_022170819.1, forward strand.
TGGAGTATTTCAGCAGCCCTGAAGAGAACAAAGCAGGTCTGTTCTCCCACAATTGTCACAGTAGGGTACGCATTAGCTCATGCAATAGATTTCCTGACGATGAGAGTATCCGCATCTTCAACAGCTTGGCGAACTGAGAAATCCTCCCCGATCTTTACCTTTCTTTTCGACATTACGGACAATGGGTACAGAAAGCTTCTGTTGGCGACCGACAAAAACGACTTGATACTTTTGGGTTTCAGAGGGTATCCATCAAAAATTATTGAGGTTCTGTGAGGGTTGTAGTTATACCGTTCATGTAATGCCACGTAATTATTAAGGATATGGTTGAGAACTTTTCCTTTGATTGCTCTGGTACCTTGTGGGAGAAGGACTCTATTCCTTTGGTTTTTTTTATTACAAACATGTTTTAATATGACCAGTACTTTGAATGCTACAGAGGACACAAAATCATCAAAAGACACATTTTAATCCATAGGGGAAATATTTTGAGGAGATGGTCAATGGACGCAAAATTTAATTCTCTTTAATTTCTCTTTTGGTGAGGCTTTCGCTAGGATACCTTAGGAGTCATTGGCGAAAAACTGAAGAAAATTTCGAAGTTTTTGGGGAATCAAAAGTAATGCTCAATCCCTGGAGGGGTACAAACTCAGATTACTCGTTTTCATCACTATCTTAAGGTTTTAGAACAATTTCCATGTTTCCCCAGGTGCCTATTTTCTTGGATTAGCAATAATTGTAGATTATTTTTATAATTTCAACACGACTTTAAACTTGAAATGTAATAAACAGCTCGGAAGCCGACCTTTTTTATTGCAGACGTTTAATTATTATCCCTCTCTTGTTCTGGGCCCACAACAGGATCGCGCCCAATTACAGAGTGACCGGCATAATGCTTTTTAGAGGTGCCTCTGCAGAATGTCTTAAGTTGTTCGATACTACTCCGGTATTTACCTTACGAATTAGGAAAACTGCAGGAAAACCTAATTCGGAGTAGCCGGAAGAACTGATCTAAGGAAATTCCCATTTCTGTCACATATGAAAAATTCTTACCTCAGCCCAGGTTCGAACACCCGACCTCCGGCTATGTAACCTAACGCTCTACCACTGACCTATATAGACGTATGACGTCGTGAGAACCGAAGGTCATACTAGGTTCAATGGATGCCGCTTCTTGGTTAGCGTCCAGTTGTTAGCGGAGACCCGCACCCTGGCCGGACCGTTCTTGGATAAAAAAATCATTTGAATATGCTAACACTAGAAGATGCACGAGTTGAGTCCTGACGAAACATTATCAAAAGCGGTGACATTACATTTGATATGGTACTGGATATGACCAGTTTGAATTTCCTACATTTCGGGGATGTCAAATGGACGTTTTGGCCTACATTACCAATTGACGAACTGCGATCTACAAATATGATAAAAATCCACCTGCAAAATTTCATCGTAATCGGTCCATTCCTTCTCTTTTAAATCGATGGACAATGGAAATTTTTTAAAAATAGAACATACGGTTTTTTTATGTTGAATATGCAATTAAAAAAAACAAGTAGGTACTATTTAAATTCTTAAGTTCTTTTTTACTGCGTTTACGTGGACCTTTTTGTCAATGTGTAACAACACTAAAATAAGAATAAATTAGAACTTGTCAAAATTAACTTCAAAACCAGTTTTTATTTCAATGAAGAGAAAAACGACACCAATGAAGACACCAATGTGAATTAATGTCTCTTATGTTTGCCAGAATATATTATGTAATGCATAAAATCCGGTATTAACAATTTTTGTAATTATACCTACAAAAGGCAGTGACGAAGAAACGCCGAAGCAACGACGACAATGCGCGACGCCGTGCGTCCCATCCCAGACGAGTTCCCGCCGAAAAAGTTACACTTCAACGTTGCCATTTTAGATGGTGTATAGTTGGTTGCCTAATTGGCAGTAAGCTTCCGATTATCATTACTTTAGTCGGAGATCGTACATGAAATACAGACCTTCTCCAGTCCATAAGGTATCTAGAGGTCTTGGATACGGTAACCTTAGACTATACTTGTACTTCGAGATAAATGAATCTTTATCTGTTCGGCATCTACGGCACGGACGAAACAGTTAAATACATTCAAAAAAGATGCTAATCAATCCAAATGAGTGAACATTAACAACTGTCGACTCTCAAACAAATCAAAATAAGTGTAACATTTGAAGTGAAACAATCAAATAACCAACAAATTCAGGGGTTACCTACCCTTAAGTTACAAGTAGCTGAAAGCAATAGAATTTACAATAAATAGAACAATTACAATTACAACTAACCACATTACCTTTTACTTATATGTAGCACAAACACGAAAACCTACATAAACTCAAAATTTAGCAGAATTTGGGCTTTTTAAATTCGAAACTTAAGAAAATTCTTCGACACGAAGTAGTTTTTGAGTAAAAGATTCGTATTTTGTTGTCTAATTAATTTATGTCAAGAAAATATCTCATTTATAGTTTTTCGTCTTCTGCACCATCTTCCTATAGGAAAAAGATGAGTTTAAAAATTATTGTTTTTATGCCGCTGCCAATAAAGTGATAATGGGAACGAACGAACATCCCCGTTATTAAACGAACACCGAGGGAGAGGAAGTTTAAATCTTTCACATGGCCATTAATAACGACAGAAAGGGCAATAAAAGTATCAAAATGTAGGTGCCCCAACTTTTATGGCGAATATTAAAAAAATATACCGCACCATTTCTACCTTTAGATTAGTATACTTTGTGTACACGTTTATGTTGTTATTCTACATTTTTCGAAAATAAATCATTCCCCAATCTAACGCATCCGACTTTATGATCTAACTTCTCATAAATAAAAAAGTTATATATACGTGGACCATAAAGGCCGCGAAGGGATAAAATACGCTTTGAAAAAAAGTTACACCGTTAAAATTTTTCGTGCCCCTCTATTATTGGATAAATTTTAATTTATGGCTTATGCATATGGATTTGACGTCGTTATTTGGTGCACTTTTACGTACAGGTTAAATTATGCAACCGAACTGCAAACAATATTTTGTTGATAATCGTTTGTATTGTTATTATTAAAGCAAGTTTATTTGTTGTGGCGAGGTACTATATTTTAATATGCAAAATCAAATTACTATCAAATACGTTTGACCTAAATCTGTCTTTATTAAGTACCTACTTAAATTTAGCTACCAAAAGCACATCATTCCAAGGCTGCACGTGGCTATTATATACTGACATCAAAATATATTTTCGTTAATATAAAACGTAAAAGAAACAAAACACATTAATTTAGCTGTAAATGATGTTGGTATACATTATTTTTCGTATAACAACCCGCGTATCCTTCCGTTTGTCTTCGTGTGTTCATAGCGAAGGGGAGTCAATTCAACTGTTTTAGAGCGTTTTTCATTAATTTCGAGCACAATTGAAATTAAACTTATTTGTTAAATTTCGACATAGAAGTTCCAAAACTGGAAATTCAAAAAAACGAAACTTTTCTGGAGGGCGCAACATTTCGACTCAGTATTTTAAAAATTCCGATGTCAAAATTGGATTTTTCTGAAATCTCTCGGGAATGTCTACTTTCTCGAAGCAAATTCAGACCTCAAAATACGCCAATCCAGTACTTCAGACCAAAAATTGTTAAGCATTTATAAAAATTCCTTAATTTATGATACCTAATTGACCTAGCTTGTAGTAAAAGTACATTTGTCCACTGTATTTATGTCAACTGCTAATTAGAAGGTCAGTTTTGTGAGGCGATTTTTTTCTTTTTTTGGTTTTTAAAGGGTGAATTGAAAAACGGCATTGCCGAATTCATTCCTTTTTTGAGCTACTTGTTCTTTTTTGTTGTTGTATTTTTGTTTTGTTTTATTTTTAAAGCTCAAATAAACTTTATTATTATTACTATTGTCGATGTTTCTTGTGAGAACTCAGGTCTAGCCTGGTTAACTAATCGCACGGATTAATATCAAGTAACGATTAGTGTCTGTGTCTGTGTCTGGTGAAGTTATGTAGGGTTCTAAAGAAAAATAAAAAATAAAATAAATATTCACACACTCACATTGGAAATCTAGAGATAGTATGTAATTCATACTTACCAACATAGCTATTAATGGCCCCACTAGTCAACGCTATCAGGAAAGAAGAAAACAAAACAAAAATATCATTATAATAATTCCTGTAATTTTATTAAATAGAGTTTATTGTGTAAGTGTTTCTTTGGCTTTGCGTTTGGGTTGAATACGAGTGGGTTGTGATAACGTGGTGTGTTTATGTGAAGAAGGAGATTTGTGTTTTTTAACTGTGCTAGGACGTGTAACTTTATTCGGTGGACCTGTCTTTGTGGTACATGTTGCCTTACTTGTATTTATGGTGTTTCTTTGTTCTTGAGGTTGTATTTGTGTTGTTGCTTGGGTTATTCATGGAGATATTACAGTATTTTGTGAGCCTGTAGTGCTGTTTAGGTTTTTGCGTTTCGGTTGTATACGAGTGGGTTGTTTCTGAGAAGAAGGAGTATTGTGTTTTTTAACTGTGCTAGGACGTGTAACTTTATTGGGTGGACCTGTCTTTGTAGTGCATGTTGCGTTACTTGTATTTATGGTGTTTCTTTGTTCTTGAGGTTGTATTTGTGTGGTTGCTTGGGTTTTTGGTGGAGATATTACAGTATGTTGTGAGCATGTAGTTCTGTTAAGGTTTTCGCGTTTCGGTTGAATCCGAGTTGGTTATGATAATGTGGTGTGTTTCTGTGAAGAAGGAGTTTTGTGTTTTTTATTTGTGCTAGGACGTGTAACTTTATTGGGTGGACCTGTCTTTGTAGTGCAAGTTGCGTTACTTGTATTTGTGGTGTTTCTTTGTTCTTGAGGTTGTGTTTGTGTGGTTGCTTGGGTTTTTGGTGGAGATATTACAGTATGTTGTGAGCGTGTAGTTCTGTTAAGGTTTTCGCGTTTCGGTTGAATACGAGTGGGTTGTGATAACGTGGTGTGTTTATGTGAAGAAGGAGTTTTGTGTTTTTTAACTGTGCTAGGACGTGTAACTTTATTGGGTGAGGGCGTCTTTGTAGTGCAAGTTGCGTTACTTGTATTTATGGTGTTTATTTGTTCTAGAGGTTGTGTTTGTGTTGTTGCTCGCATTATTGGTGGAGACATTACGGTATTTTGTGAGCCTCTAGTGCTGTTAAGGTTGCTGCGTTTGCGTTGAGTACGAGTGGGTTGTGATAACGTGGTGTGTTTCTGAGAGGAAAGAGTATTGTGTTTTTTAGCTGCGCTAGGCCGTGTAACTTTATTGGGTGAGGGCGTCTTTGTAGTGCATGTTGCGTTACTTGTATTTATTGCGTTTGTCTGTTCAGGAAGTTGTGTTTGTGTGGTTGGTTGAGTTAAGGGTGGAGATATTACAGTATGTTGTGTGTCATGTTGTGAGTCTAAAGTGCTGTTTAGGCTTTTGCGTTTGGGTTGAATACTAATGGGTAGTGATAATGTGGTTTGCTTCAGAGGTGAATCTCTGAATGTAGTATATGTTGTATCATTTGTTGTACTTGTTTGTTCGGTAAGTTGTATTTGTGTGTTTGTTTGGGTTAGAGGTGGAGATATTACAGTATGTTGTGTACCGTGTTGTGAGGGAGTGCTGTTGTTTACATGTATACGTTGTGGATCATTTCTGTATGTAGTATCTTGTGTTATGTTTAGAAATTTACGAACAATATGGCATGTGTTGATAATGACTGCTTTTTGTAAATGTTTGTATGTGTTTTTGTCTAAACCTAATAGTTGTAAATTGTGGTGTATTGTCTTTGGTATAACTCCGGTAGCACTAAGAATAATGGGAACTATAACAGTAGATTTCATTCTCCATTGCGTCTTAAGCTCGATAGCTATATCGGTGTATTTGCGGTGTTTTTCTGCATGTGTTTTAGTTAAGTTGTTAGTGTTTGGGATGGCAATGTCTATAATACAAATGGATTTTTGTGTTTTATCTATAAGTGTAATGTCTGGTCTATTATTGTGGATAGTTTTGTCTGTGAGTAGTGTCCTGTCCCAATATAATTTGTGTGTGTTGTTTTCAAGTATGATCTGTGGCGTGTATTTGTAGTATGGTGTCTTATCTGTTATGAGATTGTGTTTAAGTGCTAATTTTTGATGTATGATTTTAGCTACCTGATCGTGTCGATGTTTGTATTCAGTTTGTGCAAGTCGTGTGCATGCCGATATTATATGTTGGATTGTTTCTGATGTTTGTGAACAGAGTCGACAAGAATCGTTTGTCACTGTTTTGTCTTTATGTATGTGTTTTTTTATAGTTGCGTGTATTAATGACCTGGTCTTGTATTGCTAACATGAAACCCTCAGTCTCCGGGAAGATATCACATTCAGACAACCAAGTGTGCGTTGCTATAGAATCAATACAATCCTGACTAACCTCTTGCGGAAATCGTCCATGTAACGGCTTTTGGTTCCATGTCTGTATGTTATTTGTGATGTATGTAAGTTTGGATTGAGGTGGGAGTATATTAGTTTCGTGTAGGTTAAGTGGTGTGTAAGATTTGTCTGCATATGTTACTGTTTTGTGTAGGACTGAAGTATCTGTTTTGTTATAAAAGTATTGTCGCAAATTGTGTATTTGTGTTTGGTGCAATATTTTTATATCTGTAAGTCCTCTACCTCCTTCCGAACGAGGAAGGTAAAGTCGTATAGTAGAGGAGTGAGGGTGATGTATATGGTGTTTTGTTAATAGTGTACGTGTGTTTCTCTGTATTTGTTCTAAATCTGTATTTGTCCAACGTATAATCCCAAAAGAGTATGTAAGCACTGGTGTGGCATAAGTGTTAATAGCTTTGATTGTATTTCTACCGTGTAATTTTGTTTTAAGTATACTGCGTACTCTTTGTAGGTATTGTGTGATAAGTGTTTGTTTTATACTCGTATGTTTAATGTGTGTGTTTTGCTGAAAACCAAGATACTTATAAGTTTCATTCTCGTCCATGGAATTTATTAAATTACCCTGTTCTAGCTCATAATCTAAAAGTTGTCTTTTTCCAGCTGTGATGTGTTGTGTTTTACATTTATCGATTCCAAAGTCCATTTGTATGTCACGTGAGAATGTTTCGGTAATGTGTAGCAGGTGATTAAGTTTGATGCATGTGGAAGAGTATAATTTAAGATCGTCCATGTAAAACAGGTGTGTAATGTTGTGATGTATTTCGTGGTTGTGTTTAATATTGTACCCAAAGTTAGTAGTGTTTAACAAATATGAAAGTGGATTAAGAGCAAGACAAAACCAGAGCGGACTTAAAGAATCGCCTTGAAAAATTCCTCTTTTAATTTGTATTGGGTCGGTAATAAGTTTTGTGTCGTTTAGTGTAAGTGTTAACGTAGTGTTCCAACATGACATTATGTAATTGAGGAATTGTGTAATATTGTTGCTGACTTTGTATATTGAGAGTACTTGTTGTAACCAAGAGTGTGGTACTGAATCGAATGCTTTTTTGTAATCAATGTATGCAGTGTGTATGTTTCGTTTGTTATGTCTGGATTTTTCAAGTATAACAGAGTCTATAATGAGTTGCTCTTTACAGCCTCTGGAATACTTTGTACACCCTTTTTGTTCTTCGTATAGAATGTTGTTATCAGTACAGTGTTGGTATATTTTGTTTGTAATGCATGATGTAAGGATTTTGTATATTGTAGGAAGGCATGTAATTGGTCTATATTTAGATGGGTCTTGTGTATTGTTGTCTTTTGGGAGCATGTAAGTGATACCTTGTGTAAAGAATGCAGGAGTGCGATCTGGTGAATTAAGAAGTTCAGTAAATTGTTGTGCAAGGTAAGAGTGAGTGTAGGTAAAATATTTCCACCAAAAGTTGTGAATGTTATCAATGCCTGGACTTTTCCAGTTATGTAAGTGATTAATAGTTTGAATGATGTCTGTTGTAGTGATGTTTGTGTTATTCATAGGGGTAATGTATTCAGTGCGTGTGGTTTCTGTGGTAATCCACGGGGCTTGTGGATTGTGTTTAATGTCTTTGGTCCATAAGTCAGACCAGTATTGCTGGAGTGAGTGTAGAGATGGTGGAATGAGTTTTTCATTAGTGCTGTTTTGTGTTAGTGATCTGTAAAATAGTTTTTCGTTATGTTTAAATTGTGTGTTATGGCGCTTTCTATCTGCAGTTTCCCTATAGCGTTTTAGACGGTTTGTGTATATTGATAGTTTTTGTGTCAGTGTATCTCTATGTTCGTTATAGTTTGTATTTTGTTCTCGTGTGGTGTGATTGTTTAGTTTTGTAGTTATGTGTTGTACTTGTCGTGTTAGTTTTGAAGAACGAGTTCCTTGTATGTATTGTGTAATCCGACCTAAGTCACGTCTGATGTCATCGATGCGAGTTATCAGGCGTTTTTCCCAGGCCGGGGGTGAGCGTTTTTTTGTTGTGTGCTGTTGTTTGTTTATTGCTATTCTTGCACCGTTGCATCTAGAAACTGCAACCGCACCGCAATACACAACATAGTGTAGCTGATGTAAGCTTGTGTTATCGTTAATGTAATTTGGTAAAATGTGGTCATTTAATGTTTGTGACAGTGTGCGTAATTTTGTAGTGTGACTTTGTTTAGGTATTCGTGGTCTTTGCGTTGGGTCAGTGTTTGAGAATTCTAACAATGCATTGTCGAATTCTTTTTGAAGGGATGTGAGTGTTTGGTTCGTGTGATTATTTGTATCTATCGATGGCTGCAGTGTCGCAAATGTCTGTATTTCAGAGTTGTTTAGAACGGATGTATTATCTTGTACGTGGAGTGAGTTGTTTGTGTTGAGTAGTGCTTCAATTTCGTGCCTGATTTGTTCCTGTGTGTCTAATGTAAGGAGTGTATTTTTAATGATAACTCTACGTTGGTCTGCAATGCGTTGTTCTGTTAAGTGTGCTAAATGTGGGTATTGTGTAATGAACGCGTGATATAGTTTACCTCTGTATGCTGTCCTGTCCGTTTCCATCTTCGTGATCTCCAGATACGTACCGAAAATGAAGCGATTCATCCCTTCGTCCCATTTCATACGTCTTTTGGAGGTATTATTATTATTATTATTTCCGGACTCCAAACTCAACTTCTAATAATTTAGAGTTAAAAGATAAAATTCTATTGAACTTCAAGTATTAGGAAGTAGAAACTTTGCTAAATTTAGAGTTTACAGTCAGGTTTACTGCAGTCAGTCTTCTCATAATTTTAGAAAATCAGATGGCGTCAAGTGCCAATAAGCCTCTCCAAATAGGGCAGGATGGCAACCAGACGAGAGCGTCTTTGAAATTTTTACTTTAAACGCGAGTTTTTAAGTTTCGATTTGTATTATAAAGCCACACTTAACTATCTTGTCAGATAACGGTCTTGTTAAGGCATGTGATTGGATGGTTCTGCAAAGAATGATGTTATGCTTTGCAAAAATATCCAATCACATGCCTCAACAACACTGTAAGCGAAACTGCTGACAACATAGTTAAGTATGGCTTTATATTACCGGCCGTTTACAGAGTTATTCATTTAGAAGTAGACAAAGATTTTCTGACAAAAACCCTTCTGAAAGACGCCTAATTTTATCCACCCAAATAATCGTGCGCACGCATTTTGCACTGTCATTCTAGATTTTAATAAAAAAAAACGACAGTAAACAGTATGCTTTTAGGTTATGATGAAAAGATTAAATTCGGCCGCTATTTCTCTTAAGTTTCTTATGGGATTCTTTTCCATAAAAATTATTCATATCCTCCGTTAAAATTTAGGGTTGTTTACGTTGTCTTATGTGGATCGCATTTAAACAATCACTAGTTTTGAAGTAATCAACACAGAAAATAGGTCTCTTAAGCTCCTTAAACTGTTACCGGCACTATATCAATTGACAATATCTTTTTCTTCAGGCGAATACATCGCACACGAACGAAAATAAAAATACGGAAGCCAAAGCAGTAATATCCTAATTAATCAATATAACAGCCAGATCTTCATTTGTTTTAAGAAGTTATTTTGGTTGCATAAAATTAGGCGTCCTTCAGAAGAGTTTTTGTCATTTAAAACTAGACATACGGAAAACAATACACAAATCCCTATGTCTACTTCTAAATGAATTTTCTTAAGTTTGTACGTTGAAACTTACTTTTCGTACTTTTAGTTTTCAGGCTAGGTAATGGTCAAAATGGAAAGAATCCGACTAAATTTTCCTTCACTGGTAATATAATTAATTGTCAATAATTTGTAACCAAAATTTCACAATTTCAAAATTGAGCAATTTGATCTGCAATAACCCAAGTCCAACGGAGAACAGACTACGCAACTCAAAACCAAAAATCAAAACTCCCGCCAAAACCAGCTGAAACCCACGGCACACGATTGTCAAGTAACAGACCTGTCTAGTGATAGGACCTATGTTGTATTGTTGAACGAGTTGCTCGAGCGATGTGTGTGTCGCCATAAGGATCGACCAACATAAAAAAATACAAGAAATGGGGAGAGTGAATCAAATCCAAATTCAAATTAGAATTGTCCGCTCTTAATCACACGAGAATAGCTCTAGGGACCTTATTGATTACAAGGAAAGAAAAAAGGGCTATTGGAAACCTATATACTTCCTTACTTTCTTGCTTCTTCTCCAAATTTCATTTTACAATTTAACATTATAATAGTTTTTCAACCTGTACAACAACAGTGGGTAATTTTATCTCCCTCACAATCGTGACTTTATACCGATGTTTAAAAAACTGTGACACCATCACTTTCAAGGAAATGAATTTAATTACTATAGTGCGTTCGCAGATCCAGTTGCTGTGTGGACATACTGTACATGCTTGTCAAATCTATTAACAAATGTGACAATGACAGCATAAGAAGATTAGGTTGTTTTAATATTTCCGTACAATCGTATAGCACTTTGGCATCATTGCGGTGAAGAACAAGGATAGCGCTATAGAAGAATGACGCAAATGAGTAAGAGAGGCATTTAGTCTATAAGGTGCGAACGCAGTATATGACTGTAATATAACGAAACCCGACATTCACGACCAATATACATAATATATTATTTTTGACATAACCCCCGACCTATCATACAAGCCAAAAACATAATCGTACTTGAATTCCAAAGCCACCTTCCTGCGAATTGTTAAAATATAAGATACATGTGGAAAGTTACACAACATTTTCCAGATGCCCTAAATTGAATAAATACCCTGTACATTAATCTCAAATGCAATCCACCCACACCTATGGAAAATTCCACTATAACAACCTGAAAAACGACAATATGCCCTAAAACCCTGCACTAGTCTTCAACCGTCCCCTAACACATGAGAAATCTAACCCTAACGTCAAAACAGGATAAAAACTAATTAAGCTAAAGGAATTTTCCTAACTCTTAATGAAACTTCTACGTACATGCGGAAATAACGTATGTAACATCCCTAACAAATAAACAAAGCTACCTACCCCTAAATAGTGTCAACTTATTTTACGAACAGTGCCCAATGTTTTATAAGGCCTTGCAAATTCAAATTTATAAAAGCAAACACCCTAATAAATCAACAAACAAGTAATATAAAACATTTACCCTACATCCTATGCTAATTACAATAATTTCAAAGTAAAAAGTAAAGGATGCGTTTATCTATATTTTCTAATCAAACACATACCACCAAAAACTGTCTACGTTCTGCCGCCACAGCGTTCTCGTTACAACTGACGCGGATTCACTTACGAACCTTCGTCCTTGTGCAATTCCCGCGAGAAAATTGCCAGTGGCGTAGCATGCGTTTTTCTCCTGTAATGAAATGCATAAAAGCTGAAACAATAAAATTCAAAAACTGTCAGATATGTCGTGTCTCCGGCCTATTTTTTGTATCAACATCGCCACCTCCAGGACAGTTTTATATGCGGTACCGTTATTCTATTTGTGTAAAATTAAAGATTGCGTATGAAGAAAAATTATCGTAAATTATATTTGGTGGAAGTTGAAAATCATCTTTCTTTCCTTAAAGATATCAATCTCTGGACAAATTTGAAGCCGTTTACATTGCATGTATTTTTACCATCTGTGGGCCCATTAGAATTGGATTTTATAGAAAAAATCAGTTTCTCGTTTGTTCAAAGGTGAAGCAAGAAAATCTCCAAACATTATCATTATGTATATCGCGCTACTTGACTTTATATCAAGTAATTTCAAGCTACTTGATTAGGTAAATACTGTACTAGTCCATAACTTTTGATTGAGACGCCCGATCGAAAAAGTACGAATTGTTTTGGATTCTACGCACCAAAATTAATAAGAAAAAGTGTTTTCCCGAGAATTTTCATGCAGTCGATTTTTGGTAAAAAAGGAAGGTTATACACTGCCTTTTTTGAGCTCCGAAAAAAAAATTGTCTCAGATCGACCCGGAAAAAAATTTTTTTTATAGAATGTGGCCTGTAGAATCCATAATTTCAAACAGTTCCAAGATTGGGCTACTAGTTCAAAAGTTACAGCCCTTTGAATTTTCTTTCGAAATTGGTTCTAGTCTATAACTTTTGATTGAGAAGTCTGATCGAAAAAGTACGAATTGTTTTGGATTCTACGCACCAAAATTAATAAGAAAAAGTGTTTTCCCGAGAATTTTGGTGCAGTCGATTTTTGGTAAAAAAAGGAAAGGTTATACACTGCCTTTTTTTGTCTCAGATCGACCCGGAAAAAAAATTTTCTTATAGAATGTGGCCTGTAGAATCCATAATTTCAAACAGTTCCAAGATTGGGCTACTAGTTCAAAAGTTACAGCCCTTTGAATTTTCTTTCGAAATTGGTTTCTAGTCTATAACTTTTGATTGAGAAGTCTGATCGAAAAAGTACGAATTGTTTTGGATTCTACGCACCAAAATTAATAAGAAAAAGTGTTTTCCCGAGAAATTTTGGTGCAGTCGATTTTTGGTAAAAAAGGAAGGTTATACACTGCCTTTTTTTGAGCCCCGAAAAAAAAATTGTCTCAGATCGACCCGGAAAAAAAATTTTCTTATAGAATGTGGCCTGTAGAATCCATAATTTCAAACAGTTCCAAGATTGGGCTACTAGTTCAAAAGTTACAGCCCTTTGAATTTTCTTTCGAAATTGGTTTCTAGTCTATAACTTTTGATTGAGAAGTCCGATCGAAAAAGTACGAATTGTTTTGGATTCTACGCACCAAAATTAATAAGAAAAAGTGTTTTCCCGAGAAATTTTGGTGCAGTCGATTTTTGGTAAAAAAGGAAGGTTATACACTGCCTTTTTTTGAGCCCCGAAAAAAAATTGTCTCAGATCGACCCGGAAAAAAAATTTTCTTATAGAATGTGGCCTGTAGAATCCATAATTTCAAACAGTTCCAAGATTGGGCTACTAGTTCAAAAGTTACAGCCCTTTGAATTTTCTTTCGAAATTGGTTTCTAGTCTATAACTTTTGATTGAAAAGTCGATCGAAAAAGTACGAATTGTTTTGGATTCTACGCACCAAAATTAATAAGAAAAAGTGTTTTCCCGAGAAATTTTGGTGCAGTCGATTTTTGGTAAAAAAGGAAGGTTTTACACTGCCTTTTTTTGAGCCCGAAAAAAAAATTGTCTCAGATCGACCCGGAAAAAAAATTTTCTTATAGAATGTGGCCTGTAGAATCCATAATTTCAAACAGTTCCAAGATTGGGCTACTAGTTCAAAAGTTACAGCCCTTTGAATTTTCTTTCGAAATTGGTTTCTAGTCAGGGGCGGGCCAGGTGGAATTGCATAGGTTACGGGCCATTAAAGTATTAGTGTAGTAATGAAGGTGGCGGGGGGTAGCTCTGCGGTGCACCACAAAAACATTTTTTGCTTCATTTTAAGGTACTCCTTTTTCGGAAATCAATTACAATACAGTTTTTTTTAAATTGCAGCTGATAATTAAAAGTAACAAAATATACAATCCAAACGAGGCGCGTCGCCTATCATTGTATTTCAGCACTTTCATGATACGACAAAAAATGATAAATTCATTGTAAAACACTTCAATTAAATTTTTTAATTTTTTAACAACCTAACATCAACCCCAATTAGAGAATCGTGTTAATAACTTATTAATAGTGCAAGAAAGTAAATACAGCACATACTTATAAATTTCCAACGGGCCATTATGACGTACAGGCCAGGTGGCAACGCCACCCGCCCCCCCGGGCCAGTCCGCCCCTGTCAGTAAAACCAAAGTATAGTCCATCTACGAAATGAAACGTAGAAAGATTTCATGGCTGTGGAATATACCAAAGTTGCTAAGTATTATTCACGAAAAATTGTATTCTTCATCCAAAAAATTAATAATCCTTGATGGTTTTTAAAACAGAAAATAAACAATGTTCATGTAATGACTTGCAGTCATAAAATTGTAGATACTTGACACAACTGAAACCTAATCCTGATTCTTTCTCTCTATTTTCGTTTGATCGAATCAGTTTTAAAGGTTTCTTTTAGTGATTACCCGAATATGTGCCAATTTGGGTTTGTTTTTATCATACTATCTGACTTGTAGAGTATTTCAAAGAAGACAAATTGTAACGAAAACGTTAATTATTGCAGGGTAAATGAGTGGTAAACAAAGAACTACTTTTAGAGAAGAACCCGTTACGTGACATTTAATGTTGGCAATCAATTTAGTTCGGTGTGCCTTACAATTTGTCATGGTATAATTTTATTCCATCCAAAATAATCATAATACACACGTGTAGAAGTTGGGACATTCGTGCAAGACTTCTCCACTATTCCAAAAACGTGCGGGGGTAAACAGTCCCGTTATATTTAATTCATTTCCTTCGAATTAAACAAAAATTAAGCGAAGCGAAAGATTTCCCATCGACCAATATCGTCATAAATTATTTTCCAGTCAATTGTACACGCAGACGTTGCGATCCTTCATCAGGAAATGTGGGCTTTCGGCAAAAGCGTCGTCATCAATTATTTCTCGCATTAAGTTTGATAAATATGTTAGTTTGTTTTCCTTCATAGTTGATTTCGTGATTTATGGCTTATACTTGGGTCTTTTCCGCCTCGCGCGACCTTTTTAAGAGAAAACGAGGAATCTACTTTTCTGTCCTAAAACGCGCGGTATTCGCTACATTAAACAGTTTCAACTCAATATCCACCACTTTATATTGCGATATTTCTTCTTCCCTTTTGTTTTGGCAACAAATTGTGGTATTTGGCACGACTCGAACGAGCGGTTGCCAGATAGACGTGTTACAATGTAGTAAGGGTTACGGGAATTGTTCCGGGATGCTGAATGAAAAATATTTGTCGAAAAATCAAATCTCGTCTGTCAGCGACTTACTGATATTTTTTGGTTTATTGAATCTAACTGGCGCCGGTAGTTTATCAATTTTTAAACATTCGGTGATTGTTATCCAATCGTTTAAATATAGCGCAAGTGATCTCAATGTTACTTTTTTTTCTCGATGACGGATCGATAATGATCTAACTTAGATACGTTTGCTTAGGATAATGTTTATGATTAGCAAATATCTTAGGAGTCCTTTCGGTAATATTTGAAATTAAAGTTTATGTTTTGCAATAAAAGGGGGTGGACACCCTCTTTATTAAATGATTAAGTGACTCCCGGCTATCTTTAAATACAAGTTTTACATTGATGTAGGTACTTACTGGAAACTTTCAGCGTTGTTTTCTGAAAATTGACTTCCAAAAATCGGCACTTTTTGAAAATTGCTTGCTTGCAAAATTAACAAGTATATCGTGAATCAATACGTATTGACAAAAAAAACTAATATTGAATAAGGTCCAACTGTTTGTGTTAGCAATGGGGCCTTAGATTTTTCGTACTGGGTCAAAAGGAGAAAAATACTCTACATTTTTTAAATTAATTTAATGTTTTTATTATACCTGAATCACAATCTCCGTTTTAAACACTCAAATGCGTGCGAAAAAGGGCCTTTAAACACACGTGCTTTAAAGTTGCTAAGTAACGATACTTCAAGTATGACTTTTGAAACTGTCATCTGGGCGAAATAAAAAATCCTCTTATGTCGCTTTCTGTAAATGCAGAACATTTCTTTGGCTTTTGTACCTATCCTTTGGTTGAAGCTTTCACAAACGCGCGTAATTTAGGGTATGCTTCCAAATCTGTTCCACTTTTTAATCGCAGCATTGCTTTAAAGTTTTGAATGAATGCACCAAAATATAGAAGATTTAAATACCTTTGACATTTCCTTCATATATGCCAGCATTATGGATGCATTTAAGACTGTATTCGTAAGTAACTTCCTATTCATCCATGGAAACAACTTTTCATATTCTTTATAATAGGCTTTACTGGAGTTGGATTTTACACCTACCAACGTTTGTTTAGATTTTACAACAAGCGATTTAATGGACGGTGTATTATCTTTTTCAACGGAAATCGTTTAATTCACAAAGACGACGATTTTTATAAGCAAACGTCAAGTGACATTTCCATGGCAATCGTGAAATCACGAACACCCAGCCCACTTAATTAGACATGTATGTATAACGTCAATATGACTTCATTGTATTTCCTATTTTTAAATTATACTGCAGGTATAATAAAAAATACTATAAGATACACGTGTATAATTGATCTTTAAAGCACTTGCAACGTTAAAGGCACTCCACTTTGCGTCGTGCCCTTAAACTCGTTGCGCGTGCTTTAAAGACTTGATTATACACTTGTATCTTAATATACTATTTCCGTCTATAAGACTTCGGAACAGTGTTATAATTACGGATTACGCGTACAAAAAATCAATTTCGCTTTTCTTCCAATAACGAAATCTTACTGCACACCCGTTTACAATCGTTGGTTTGTTGAAACAAAATACTTCGGCGCGCTTAATTATTCTGTCCTTGACCGAAACCCGGTTGTTTTATACAACGCGACGCGATAGTCTTTATTTCGACCAATTGCATAATAGACCCTCTTTTTTCGTAGTGTAAATAAATGACACGTTTACTTAATTTGCTTGACGATATTACCTAATAATGCACGGAAGTTTGTTCCACGCAACCGGATAATTTTCCAAAAAACTTTTCCCTCGCTAGAGGAAAATCACATTTTCTTAAGCCTTTTTAGCGAGGAAAGTAGATGATTCTAAAGTAGTTTCAGAAAAAAATTACCTTTAAAACTTGAGGAGAAAGTGTTTTTCAATTCTGGTTTAATTGAACTTTGAACTCGAGTTGAAAATTTCCACTTTCTTCTCTAGTTGTACAATAGTTATTTGTATACGTATTGTTGTTGAGTTCCCTTTTACCTTATGTAACGTAATAGTTAAGAACATTGAAATTTTATTTGCAGGGATACGTTTAAAAACGTGTGTATGTTTACTGAGTTTAGATATTTTGTGGTCTTTTGATGAAATTGTTAAACGACAAAGTAGAGGTCGGTCGGGGTTCTTTTACGCTAGCAAACACGAAGCAAAAGGTAAATATAGTAATAGTAAACCGGATAGGCGCCACTTAGTCTTTAAAATTTCAAAAGAGAAAAAGGAATAGCAAGGCAAACAGGTTCTGGTCATGATACGCTAAAGAAATAAAAACAAGAATTGATGTCAGAATCGAAGGTACGTACATAATTTGATAAATGATCTCAAAATATTACAAATAGCAAACTATAATATCTAGATCTACAATGCCAACATTGAAAGTTAACTCAATTTCTAGCAAAAATGAGGATAAACACGTAGTCAGGCACATTATTAAAATCAAAACAGGCTTCCGTAGAAAACAGCTGGGCTATAATTGTTAAATGACTATCAAACAAAGACAGTAATTACAATTCGATTGTATAGAAAGCCAGTATGTAATCAAACGTTATAGCAATGAATAGAGGCAAATCAAAAAATTACCTTTGAACTCTGATTATAACGGCCTTGTGAGCTCAGAATGGCGCTTTCTGCCTGATCTGTAATAGACAACAGCACAAACAAACAAACAAGAGAGATAGTGAATAGCGCGGCACAAAATATTGCGATAGCAACAATGTCGAACGTTTGACACTAGGTAAATCGGATACTAAAACCGTAATTAGCATAAAAGTGACGTTAATATCAAGAACTACTTTACGATGCCCAAGAACTAAATTTCTATACAACAGTAAAGTAGTCTAATTAATTCAAAAATTAAATAAGATAGTATCAACAAGTTTTGGAGTAGGTCTCGGTAACTTCAACTAATTTACAGGCACTAATACCTTGCATAACGACAAGATCGGGTCTCGGAAGGTATATTCTTCCGTCTTCGTAGCGACAAAAAGGTGATGTACGTAAAACCAGATACCTATATCGGAGCGATTTAAACAGCAATAATCTCCAAAGGTTTCGTTAATACTTGCAGTTAAATAGGCACTATATCGAAGTGTAAACACATTCCATGTAAACAGGTCACCAGGCAATGCAAGTAGAAGATAGAAGGTAAAATGCAGAATCACGTGATAGATTTCACAAAATAGTGGTGGAATTTTCCAAGCGTGGTAGTCAAATTCGGCGTAGATATTTTGCAACGAGAACTTTGAGGGAAGATAAAGCCATAGAAAAATAGTTATTCAGAATAATTCCGAGTCAAAATCTTTACATACCTCACACTAATTACTTGCAAATACAAATCCGCAAAGCGCAGCCACAGCACATCAGAGATAGAGAGAAACCCAATCCAAAGAAACATGGTGATAGCCAAAATCAAGAGCCCTTTTCAGGTAGACAATAAGTCAAGTAAAAAGGTAATGGTAAATCGAGAAATAGTTATTTACATAAAAGTCCGGAAAATGATACATTACTGGCGAGGAAATATTGAAGTGCGAGGCCCCTTTAGGGCCGAGTACCTATTTTAATTTCCGACTCAGGTAATGCCATTTTACTGACGAGTTTTGTATTCAATTTTACTCGAAATCGTATTTTAATATAAAATTTCAATTTTTATATAGAACTTTTAATTAATGTCAATCTGTCAGTGATGACAGGAGGCATATTATAGACATTTGGAAGTGTCAAAAATGCGGCCGGTAAAGTAACAGGTGCGGCTAGTAAAGTGACAAGCAGCAGGAAACGTAGTCTGCTCTGCCTCTGTCATGGAAACTCAAATTTTCTGACAGAAAGTAGGCATGAAAATGAAGGTTTCAGGACGATTTTGGGTAAAATAATTTGCGTCCGAGCTTTTACTATTAAAAAAATATACAATCTTACAGGGTGTAAAAATGTGGTCGAAATTCCCACCACAAGATTGTGAAAAAGGATTCAACGACATTTGGCACCTCAATATAACAAATTCGAAATTACTTTTAGGATAATCAATCTGTATAAAATTTCAAAAAATGCGTGCAAATTTCCTCGAGATTAGAATGAACTTCCAAATTGTACGAATATGCAAAATCGGAAAAAAAACGTGCATTCAAAAGCAAGGTAAAACGATCAGTGTCGTGCTTTTATAGTTTTATCCTCGGTTTTATCCGTTGTGATTCTTGTAAAAAATTAAAAAAGAAACGCAAATTTTGCTTTTGGATCTTTGGTTTATATTAAAAACGATTGATTTGGCTCCCTTTGCCTCAATGTAGAGTATGATATAAACGGAGGTGAGAGCATAGGAAAACTTATCACACAAAAAACCTACTCCTACTGTGGCAAGGAAGTGAAAGTATTACAGAATATAAAAATTTTGAAAAATCATTGGCAACGATTCAGTACGTGCCGAAATATTGTAATAAATCACATTTTTTACTAGACGTGGAAGATACGAACGATGTGTTGAACGCTGTCTTGCATTTTAGTTGCAGACCACTGCGACAAAGAACATCCATAAGACCATATCCATTAACCAGTAGTCAGTTTTAAATCAGTACTGCTCGTAAATGTCCAAATCAAATCACGGCAGTCATAAAACCGTGCATCGTCACGTCACGCTATCTTTTACATGTGATGGGTTTTGCTCCTTGGTCTGTTGTTTTCGCAGCGAGACGTTAATTTAATTGCATAGCTGGCGAAATGGGTTTGCTTACCGCATTACGTAGTTAAGAGCGTTAAAAATAGCTGTGAACGTATAGCGTTAATTTTCTGGAAAGGTGAACTTCACGCATGTTGCAAGGGCAATTTTGAAGTAAATGAATTCTCATTACAATTTATTTAGATAGGTAATTTACTGGTTGGTACGCGTTTTTCTTATCTAAAATTCGTGTAGATCGCTTTGAATTTTAATTTCATTTTGATTATCTGTCGCTATCCAATACGACTAAAGCACATGAATCACCAAATAATTCCAGAATTCTGAATACCTAGGTACTTGTGTGTATGGTTTTCAACTATTAAAGTAAAACTATTTCCATATCAAAAATCAAAGCAGCTTTTTATATCAAGTTTTTCATGCAAACTGTGACTTGTAAAGAAAAATGATACAACTGAATACTGAACGATCCTCGAGATCTTCACAGATACATGATTTTTACAACACACCTTAAGGGGTTGATTCTGCCCCACCAGATCAGCATTGCTTGTAAACAATTTTTTGGAATCGGCATGAGTTATACCGGGTGGTGCTTAGCGCGATGCAGCATAGGGATTTCAATGGCAATTGCTTTATAGTCTATTATTATTAGCTCCCCTAATTATTTTAGAAAAAAGTCTAAATAAGTCTTTTTTAGAGAAAAAAATACTGCATCTGTTCACACTATTTTCCGTTTTTCAAAACCGTAGAAATCGACAAAATAAAAAATTATATTTTTATAGCTCAGTGATGCTTTGGTCTTTAAACAAACTACAAGCGCATCGCACCTACTTGTTTGTTTTTTTTTTTATTGACGATTTATTTGGAGGTACATCAACCTTTGTTTTTAGCACCTTAAAATTACATTATTATTTTTTACAGTTTATTGATCAGGTCGGTCACTTTAAGGTACTGGACTGTGGCAGTAAGTGTGGCGGAGTCATTAGAATTTAGGGCTTCCTGGAGGTTGTTGGCAACTCCAAATGACCGACGAGGAGCAGCGTAGGTGGGACACTCCAACATAATGTGGCCCACGGTGAGGTCAACTGCACATTGAGGACATAGTGGTGGTGGTTCTTTGCTCTTCTTGACGTTGACGTCGAACGATTTTCAAATTTAATTCTATTTCTATTTCCAGCATAAAACAACTTTAACGTTTCAATTTTCTCTTCCATTAAATACATGATAAGCAATTTTATGACTAAGTAATTTATAAACAAGTATAAATTTAATAAACGACAAAGGCAAACAATGAACAGCGATCGCTTTTTTTTAGGTAATTCCAAAGCATATCTGATTTATTGTAAAACGAACCATTTCATTTTGCCGATTTCTACGGTTTTAAAAAACGTCCATCACATTATATTAAGATTATTGTTGTTACCTACTCATACTCTTAGTTTAGTTTAAATTAAAAGTAATAGTATGAACAGATGCAGTATTTTTTTATCTAAAAAAAAACCTATTTAGACTTTTGCTCTAAAATAATTAGGGGACCTAGTAATTTACTGTAAAGAAATTACCATTGAAATCCCTATGCTGCGTCGCGCTAAGCACCACCCTGTATAATTTTATTCGATGTGCCTAATACAAAATTTCATTTAAATATCTTAACAAATAAAAAAATTGGCATTGCGCAAATACATGCGCATTTTTTTTTATTTACCTGCATAGTTGTCGGAGGTTGAAGGAAATCGTCCTGAAACCTTCATTTTCATTCTTACTTTCTGTCAGGAAATTTGAGTTTCCATGACAGGCAGAGTTTCCTGCCGCTTGTCACTTTACTGGCCGCACCTGTCACTTTACCGGCCGCATTTGTGACATTTATAATGTCTATAATTCATCACTGACAGATTGACATTAATCAAAAGTTTTATATATAAATTGAAATTTTATATCAAAATACGACGGGCATACAGACAGCATTACAAAATTATAAACGCTCTCTAAGTTTTTGTACGTTACCCTAGGTCTATGTAGAGATTTACCACCTATGTGTCGAAACTCAGCTAACACATAACTAAATTATTATCACTGACGGAAATGAAGGAAAACGTAAACCAAGAAATTCGTAAATAGGATTATATTAAACTGTCTATATAAGGGTGAAATTCTCATGTGTCAGTTAAATTTATCAGAGAGACAATTTCCTATGTGGATACATTTGCTTCCATGGAAATTTAATTGTGAGATAAAGTTAACGGTTAACGGTCAAATTAAGAAAGAGTTGCGCAATTAAGGAGTTACTATCACGCTTTAAAGAAAACCAGAAAATTCAGGTTACTTCTAAGATGTGCCAGAAAATCCGAAATTTGCCGAGTTCATCAACTTTATTTGTTTGGATGACGCAAAAAAAGTACATACTGTATTGTGTAGCATTTTTTATTACGAATACAACGATGTACGGCACATACACACAAAAATCGGAAACTATTGGTTTCAACAGAAAATGTATTTCATTTTTTTGTATCTGTTCAAATAACATCAGGAAAAATAAATACGAAATTGGCAAATTTCGGTTTTTCTGGCACATAGTGTAAGGATTTATTTTCTCAATTACGAAGCATTATTATTCTTTATGGTTTATTACTTGTTGAAAACCCCTCGTAACTTTTGAGGCAATTTGATAGATGACTATACATCTATTGATGCAATTTCACCACGCAATTTTCCGCGCTGACAGCGCATTTCCTTGCCTTGATTTGTATTTATCCATTTGCACTGTTTTCCTTCGTGAGCCGTATCGAAGTATACGTAGATTTAAAAAAAACAGCCGAAAGCGTAAGTTAGAACGCATGGAATTCTAATTGCCATCTTCCGAATACATTGATCTCTGGCGACTGAATTCATAGTTTGGAATTCCGAAGTAATTAGTTTGGACGGGATTCACCTGTGCTCCCAGTGTGTTCTTCCCTTTTTATTGTACCACCATGTTTCGTTTATTTAGACTTACCTTCTGTGAAAACCGAATCACAAATATGTAACTGGGTCACGACGAAGTTATCAACAGCGCCTTCATATTGGGACAACTTCCTTCACTTCTGCATATTATAAAGTGTATCTTTAAATACCTCTTAAAGGGATAAATTTGCATTGTAATTGTTAACGTCACTTGGCCTTCATTCCTAACTATCTGACCATTTGATTTGCAAAACTCTTCTCCATAGCACACCTCCAGACTCTATTATTTTGTTCTCCCTCTCACCTAATCTCCACGTTTCACATCGATATAGAAAGACACTTTACACAAAACGCTAGCCTTTTCTTCCTACATTACCCAAGTTCGAAGATACTTGTATCTGTTCTCAACCCTATAACAATAGGCAGAGTTGGCGCTGCGTTACCTCAAACTAGCAGAGTTGGAAGATAAAATAAAAGCTTGAGATCTTCCACAGCGGTCGGTTATTCTGGGAATATGATCTTCCTTAACTTCGTAGTACTTACCAATGAGGTTGAGAGTCGCTCAATTTCTATCTCAATTCTCCCCGTATGAAATTAAGAAGATACGGGGGTGATAATAACAGCTCAAATCAATTTAGGTAGTTACCAAAAGAAATACTGGTTTATTCTCAATATCAAATTGCAAAATGAAATTGTCTCCACAATTGGACAGCGTATCTCCGAAATACAAAATATTCCCCAAATATTCAAAATTATGAATTACGGTACTCACGTCACTCACTGTACAATTGAAATTACCCAATTTACCAAACTCCAATCGAGAAGGATCGATTGGCAAACTAATCGACTGTATCAATAACAAAAGTTTGCCAAAAGTAAAATGAAATGCGATCAATAATTGTTTCGATACTGAAAGCAAGTGTGTAAACGTAACAATTTTACCTTGAAATAAAACTCGGTCGCTGTAGAGAGTTCTCCGGCTAATCCACGCACCTAACTCAGTGGTACCGTGGTGAATAATTACTCCCTGAACAAGAATCGGCATGTAAGATAAAACGTGTCTGGAACTTGAACCCTAAAAGAAATCAAAGGTAATCCCTCTTCTCTCATTACATAAAATTTACCTACCTCACAAGGGGGCTAATCGTAGATGAAGCCGCAATTGTCGATGGAAAGCACAATACATCAAATTACAGCCGAAACCTAAAGGAAGTACACTCAAAATAAACGAAATGAGCATGGCGGTACTTACGATAAAAAGGGGAGAACGCATGTGATCACCTCACTTGGAGCACAGGCGAATCCCGTCCAAACTTGTTATTTCGGAATTCCCAAATTATGAATCCAGATCCAGAGATCAATATATTCGGAAGATGGCAATTAAAATTCCATGCGTTTTGCCTTACGCTTTCAGATGTTTGTTTTAATCGACGTGTAATTCGAGACGGATTACGAAGGAAAAGAAGTGAAAAATGGACAACCAAAATTTAAGACAAGAAAATTCCGGAAAATTCCATCAATAGATGGAGCCATCTATCAAATCGCGTCAAAAGTTTTCAACAAGTAACAAAACCGTAAACAATAATAATGCTTCGTAATGGAGCAAATAAATAGTTACAACCCTCACATCCCACTTGGACATTTGTTCACCGGATCTTCATTGCTTTTGATTTCTTGTTATTAATTTACAACGCCATAGCAAACTTGCGCAATGTATAGAAAGGGGGAGGGCAATTGTCTTACAAGAACAATGACTCTTTTACCAACATGACAAGTCAATGGTAGCCTGCAGTAGGTTCTATCTTTAGTAACGGGTCTTTTTTTTTATTCGACGTCGAAGTTGGCTTTGCAAAATTGTGATGTGATCAAAAAAGAGTTGCTGTCGAGTCACCTTTGGAAGTTTTGCTTAAATGGGAAATTATGTATATTTAGTAACTTGAACTTCCAAAGGCGACTCGACGTCAATCCTTTTTTAATCACCCGTTACTACCAAAATTCTAAGTGTAAGGTTACGTTTGTGTTTGTGCGTTCAAAATGAGCCTGTTATGGCCAACTTCGACATCGGATTGTAAAAAAGATCCGTTAGTTTGAGAAACGGACATACGAACTACGGACAAACAATTGCCCACAAGGGCCTTCAAACAAAAATATTGCTATAGTATATGTACGCTATTTGTTGTAAAGAGTGTTTAAAAAAGATCTTGGGATTTCAACGTGAAAAACAATATCAGGCATATGACCTCCCTACTAGCCCTACACGGAATCACTCTGTCCATGAAATTCACCATAATCCGATCACACATATCCACATCGATTTGGCCAAGGACACTTTGAATTTCATGTCTGAGTTCCGTCAAATTTTGGGGGTTTGTTCGAGGTGGGTAGACTCGATATCCTCGCAAAAGGATGAGTCGGACTAAAATCCTCTCCGCAATTGTTTTGAAGTGTGGAACGTTGCACCGTCCTGTTGAAGCCGCCAAAGGTTCTCGATGATCCAAGTGATGCCATAACTGTATTCCCTTCCTCTTCTTCAAATAAGAAAGGGTCGATTAAACCCCTACTGGAAATTCTACACCAAACCGTAACTCTTTGAGGATACATTTCTCGTTGTTGAATTACTCAGATCCCCATATTCTACATTTTTGTCGAAAATGCGCTTCTTCTCTGAAATTTATGCGCTTATAAAAACCCTATGGTTCTTTTGTTTCATTTCCAAAATCCGTTTTCGTCATTTCTTACGGTCTGTTGGTTTGAGTTCTTGAGTTAACTGCATTTTGTAGGCGTGTAAGTGCAGATCTTTTGCAAAGACAATCACTATGAACAACAAAATTCCTTGACAACACAAAACCTTAATGATAACAGATGTCAAAAACCGTAAAAACAATGCCAACAACAAAAAATGGGGGCCTTCTCAAATCCTTTTTTAAACACCCTTTAGTTGCTACAGCAAATTACATGTTGAAAAAGGAAAATTTCGTTTGATTATACGATCTTACCACTATTGTTACAACGCGAATAGACGTCAAATTAAAGAAATAAGTGTGAATTGAATATTCAAAAAGTCGCTGAAGAAAGCTGTGGCGAAATTATTAGGTGAAACTGTAAAAACAATACCAATGTTGACGCAACTATATACACAAACTTATGTATAGGTACTGACATTTAATTAAAAGAAAAAAACTAAGTTGTTGTTCTCTTCTTTTTCTTATTTTTCACTTAATTAATATAAAATTGTAAAAAACATCCATTTAGGTTACACAATTTTCTCATTTATAATATTTATGAAAGTGATTAACTGTGTCTTTGTTATAAACGTAGAGTTTTTCCATACCATTAAAAGGAAGTAAAACAAAGGAACCGTTTGTTTTTTCGAAACAAATAAAGGCTTAGGTATCTCATTCTGAAAGTTAATAAAATATTGTATTTGAACGAAGTGGAGAGAAAACTAAATATTTGAAAGGCTTATTGAACGATATCCTAATTGTATTGAAATCCGTTTATTCCTTTCCGATTATGACCTAAAGTTTTCTTTCGCTCCCGTGCAGATTCATTGCGAATTGTGGGTGTATGCGAAACCTCGAAATGGACGATTGCGGTTAAAAAACTCGGCAGTTACGTAACGACAAAAAGTGCCGTCATCTAACCACTACTATAACAAGCCGATTTTATTCTAAACCATTAACTTCCATGTATTTTTTTTTACTTTCTAATTGTTCATCAACCGTTTCGCGTTTCCGTTTAGATAAGATACATTTACCACCGACTTGTTTTTAGAAATGACGCCTGTCATTGTTGTAAATTTAAATTTCTAAGGTCGTCCACAAAACTCAAACAAAGGATGTGGGGGATACGCATCTTTGGCTTTTTGGCGCAATGGACGAGAAAATCTGGGTGAAATCAACATATTACATTTTTTACATACTACCAAAGAATATAATTATTAGCATAGTTTACAGTACACTAAGTTATTACTGTTATTAGTAACTCTTTGATACTATCTACAAAATCTGTTGAAGATTCACGTGAATTTCGATAATTTAAAATGCTCCCCGATAAAAGTCTCAATAAAAAGAATCTTTAAAAGAGATCTCTTAACGTCTGTAATCGAACTTCAGGTCCAAATTTGAGCCTCAAGTAATCTAAAAGCTAACATTCATCCTCAGGGATTTGTCCGCCAGCCTTTTTCGTACAAAAATACTTCTCTCTGTCTTTCTATTTTGTTTCATTTCGTTAATACGTAATTCAGAAACATATAGACAAAATCTAATATATAAAAATCGCGTGTCACGGCCTTTGTGGTAGCACTCCTCCGAAACGGCTCGACTGATTTTCATAAATTTTTTTGTATCTTAAATTTGATGGAATTTTTGCCGCAACCGAACGTGGTCCCCTCTTTTGGTAGTCATAGACCGAATGCCTTCAAAAACTTCCCAGACTAACCCATTCCTATTTTTTCATTAATTAATTGAAATTGAATTGAAAAGTTTAAAGCTACCGTTACACCGATGACTTGTTTGGAGCACAGATAAAACATATATCTGTGCTTGGAGTAACGAAGTGGAGCTCAACTACTGTGCTGAGAGTTCGAATTCTTTTTTCGCTTTTAATTGAACTTAATCATTGGTTGAACAGAACAAAATAAAGAAAAATAAAATGCCATTAAGCAGACGAGAAAAAAGTGCCCACTGTTTTGATAATGATGTTAGCTACGAACGGAGGCGATGACCAGGTTCTCCGAAGAATCAACCTTATTTCTGATCTCTATACGGTAAGGCGTTTTTGAAACCTGTGGTAAGGATAGAGGCATTTGACTACATTTGTCAATACATAGAAGAGAATGACAATGAGTGGCAGTTTACCATCCCACACATTCTGAAAAACTTCAAAGTTCAAAGGGGAGGTTCCAAAAACGGCCGCAATGGATCAGACTGGAAAAAATGGCGATGGGATCATTTTTGCGACTGTTAACGGAAAGAGTTCAGTACTCTGCTTTCGAATCAAAGGCGAGAAGATCTTAAGTGACAGTTGGTACAACAACTTGAAAAAACAGAAGAGCATCTTCGCATTGTTAAAACAGCTGCAGCGATCATCGGGGACAAATCAGATCACTAATTTATGCGAGTGATTCCTACACTATAAAGGATAATTTTTTCAAATATGCAGAAAAGGACATTCTTGACACCTTGCATGTGCTTTTGGCGAATGTTGTCAACTCAAAGAAACAACAGAAGTCAGAAATCTCCCAGGTGAAAACTAAACTTACCTCTATTGGTCATGCTGTAGTCAATGAAACAAGTCCTCGACCTTTCATCTTACCCATTTTGACTGGGTTTGTAGCAATATTGTACAAGAAATATGGATTGAAGGACTTTCCTGGGTTGCTCACTAGTCTTGGGTTCGGTTGCTCATATAATGATGCCAAATTGTTCGAGTCATCATGCGGCCATCCCAGGTACTGCAGGACGTGTGGGAGAGCGCAGAGGCCAATATACATACCATGGATGGCAATAAAACCCTCCATGCCATGGAAGGTGTTCAATGCGGAACCCTCTGAACTTTCTTGCATGTCACTTTCTCACATAACCTCAAAATAACCGAGAAAGTCTCGGAAAACCGGGTTTTGTGTTTTTTATTGTTCATTTTCGCAAAAATAATTTTCATTATTTTATAGCATACGTTAAAATGACATTTTAATAGCTTTGAATGAGTAGGCTAAGCCGTTCTTTAACCGTAAGGATAGATAAAGTGAAACAAATGATTGTGCATTCTAATCACAGCTGCCATTGTTATTTCAATAATGTACGCTAAAAATGACATTCAGAACATATGACAATTCTGTCTATGAAATCGATCGCGACGACAGAACCTAAACTTGCTATTTTTGACGTCTCTAAATTAAATTCAGAATTGTCAGAAGCTTTACAATGATTATATGGCCTCTGCTAAAAAATAAAAAATAAAAAACTTGTATTATACACGACGATAAAGGGAAACCAACCATCTGGTGGAAGTTAATTCACTCAATGGTTAAAATATCCGTTTATCATCTTGTATAATAAATAACTATTAGACGAGACTTGGTTTAAATAATACTATTTTATGATTCGAATAACTACAAATTTTTTCAAAATAAAAAATTAAGAGGTTTTTTTTCGTCAAAAAACTTTTTTTTCAAATAAAAATTGTCCTTCAGAGATGTATCGTAGGGAGTTCTATTTGGTGTCATTTTCTTCGTTTTTATCTATACTTTTTGTTAAAATAAACATTCGATTCTACGGGCAAAAATACAAAAGAACCTATTATTTCTGTGTTTGAAGCTTGTAGAAATACGAGGAGTGGACTGTACCTACCGGAGCCGTATAATTAACAACTTTAGGAACGGAGCTTCATTATGTAGGGTAGGGGACATCCGGGCGCCTTTCTCGAGCGTGTTATATTAACGTGGTGATTTTTCAGTTTTTTTCTTCAACGGTTTTGGTCGTTGACAAAATCTTGTAAACGCGCACACGTACTCTTGCGACAGAATTTGTTTTTTTTCCGAGAGGCAAAATAAATCAACTTTTGCAAAGCGCACGCCTTCGAGGGGTAGCCGACATCGGGCACCCACAAGTTACTTTCCGCTGCGAATGTTATCACGCGGTTTAAAGTTTCGTAAAGTTCGAATCGCGGTCTCTCTTTCTCGTGCAGCCAACAGAAGTTCCAGGTACGAGTGCCCCAAAAATGGAGTACTATTTTGTGAGGGATTTTAGCGAAATTCACTAAATAGGCGCATTTATATGACTGTGGGGGCGTCAGAAGTGAGTACCGACAAGGAGAATGTGATAGTCTCCCCCCCTCCCCCATTCGCAAATTGTTCCTGTTCTTCAAGCTCCTCTTCGTCATCACTGAATTTTCCTCAGGTAATTCCAAAGAAAAACCAGGCTACTACATTTCACAGATTCATTTTTACCAAGGATATACTTGCAGAATTTTAAATTTCCCACTACTAACAGTTTGACATCAATTGAGAGATGGCGCTGAAAAGCTTCCCAAACTTTGCATTGTAGAGTAGTTTCTATCGCACGTGTTTTGTGGTAAGCGTCTTCAGGAGTACAAATATCTATATACCTGAACTGTATGCGAGCGTGGGCCTTGATTCGAATGGGCCTAGCACACTTCCGTCACTCCCCTCTATGGCTTCTAACGATCTCGAACTCTGGAAAGGGGAAGGGGGTCTAATTCTATTCTAATCATAACGGTCATTCCATTTTCAAAAATTCCAGTATAATATAATATTTCAGCACACAAAATTATTTCATTTGAATGTTTCTAATAATACTATGAGGGAACAAAGTCTCTGTAACCGGTAACAATGAAATGTAGTTTCTTTTGTATTTTTTCCCGTAGAATCGAATGCTGAAATTGGTTTTTGACAAATTTCCAAAATTTAAACACATTATCAACAATTCAATGTTACTGAAGTCGTTTTTGGAGTTTTTGCGTTTTTAGAGCTTCTTATTCAATAGGGATATACAGGCCCGTAGCCAGAATGAAGTAGCAGGGGTGGCCGGCATTTTTCCAGGTGGGGCTTAACAAGTTTTTGATAAACACTTCCCTTGTAATTTTTGCAAAGGAACCATCAACCTTAATTAACCTAGTGGGGGCAAGACTACGTTCTGAGCCCCACCTGGCCACCCCCTGATTACGGGCCTGGGGTTGTATAGGGACTACAATTTTTTTATTTCATCAAAAAGTATTGATGAAAACGAAGAAAATGACACCAAATAACAAGGATTAAAAAAAAAGTTTTTTACCGAAAAAACCAATATTTCGGAAACCTCCTAATTTTTATTTTGAAAAAAATTGTAGTTATTTGAATCATAAAATAGTATATATTTAAACCAAGTCTCCTTAAAAGAAAATGATTTTTGCGGAAATGAACAATAAAAAACAAAAAAACCCGGCTTTCCGAGACTTTTTCGGTTATTTTGAGGTTATGTGAGTAAGTGACTGGCAAGAAAGTTGTAGAGTTTTTCACGATCTACAACTTTTCCATTGAACACTGTTGTCTCTGATCTCAACTTTTGCGGAAATTGCCGCCATACGATTTTCACCCTCCTCAAAAACTTAGTCCCTCTCCCCTACTTACGTATTTATTTTTTTGTATTTGTTATAGACCATTTTAACATATTCACTTGGCAAAGTTCCATTACCAAAAACTAAAAAATGGTTAATTCGCCTGGACTATATACATAAGTATATATAGGTACCAAAAGTTTTTTGAACTCACCATTAAATTCTCCACAACCTTGATTGTCAGAATGTTTTTACAGGACCAGTACTTTGGATGCTACATACGACAGAATTGTACTTGGTTCATTTTTAAAGTTGTGGGGGTCAATCGACGCAGAATTTAATGTTCTTTCATTTCTCTTAATAAGGTTTTCTCTAGGATGTGGTCTTTAGGAGTTAAAAGCGAAAAATTGGAAAAGGTCCGAAAATTTCGAAGTTTTTGGTGCACCCAAAGTTAAGCTCAACAACTGGAGGGGTACAAACTCAGACTACTCCTTTTCAAGAGTATCTTAGGGTTGTAGAACGATTTCCCCAGGTTACTTAGAGCCCCACAATTCTAACAATAAATACCCCTTTCTAAATTAAAAAAAAAACGTAAACAAATTCAATTAAAACGAATAAGCTCAGCTTTCAATGACTTTGAAGAGGTGCCGAAATTCTACCCTATCAGAATTGTAGTGCTCGTCAGCAGAACGAAATAACAAGGAAATAGAGGGTCCTCGTGTAAATATTTACCCAGTGCCTTATAAAGCACATATTTGGAAACAATTTACCATGGAAACAAAGAGAACTGACATAGTTAATATTCACTTCGTCGGTCGTTTTTATTATTTGTAATTATTGAATGCATGCATTTATTTAAATTTTAAGTAAACGCGTAAGCCCTTCGAAAGTTCTACATTACTATGCGCATTCAAACACACATTTAAATGGGAAAAAAGAAAGTTTAATTACCACCATTTCCGCGATCGCAATCGCTAAAGCCATACCATAAATAAGTTTTATACACACTGTACATATATACGTAAGGCAAACAATGATGCCTAGAGGTTTGAGATTCACAAAGAGTTCCTTAAATAGAAAAAGTGTTTGATATTCCGCTTTTCGAGCCCATCAACTTGCATAAAACAGAGGCACGAAACAACGGTTTGATCGGCTGAATGTTGATGAGGGAGGGCTTCTTGTGTAAACGAAACGCATCCTGCCTACGAATCGACGGCATCGGAAAAAGACTCTTTGATTAATTAATTGATAAATTAAGGGATGCGTAACGTGTAGAGGAAAAGGTCGTTTCCTTTCGATTCGGCAAAGAAAAGGATGTTTACGTTTTACAGTAGTTACCTATCGGCAATTTTAAATTTAAATTGGTTCTCTTAGTCTTAGGGGATGTAATTTTATTCTAAATATACCACAATTTTTTGCTGTTTACTGTTTAGTACGTATATTAATGCGAACAAATTCACTTGCACGAGGAACCATGTCAACTAAAAGATGATAATATTTGAGGGACTTCAATAATTTTATTGTTTGGCAACTTCTTTAGCAATACACTACAGATATCACCTTTTCTTTTTCACAAGAGTGTCTGGGCGATTGAAAAATGCCACGTGTTGTGCGATATGTTTAGATAGTGACGATATTTCGTCATTTTACATCATTGATATTATCAGTTCAATCGAGTATGTCTGGTAACGCAATAAGCGGACAAACTCTATCAAAACACTCATTATTTACTTCAATTTAAGATGTTCGTGGTAAGAAAAGAAGTTCGCTGGATTTGCTCGATAGCTAGATCATAGCCACGGATCACAATAGTGTTATTCCATCCGAGTAAATCCGCTTTTGTACATTTTAATTTGAAGAATTCCAAAATTAATTTTACACCTTAGTTAGACTGTACCACAGATTAACTACTGTGTCTCAACTAACTACAGGTGAAAGTAGAAGCTTAAGAGTTCATAAATAGTAGACATTCCAATATTTATTAAAGCTAAAGGTTTCAAAAACATTCCCTCAAACAAATATTGTTTTGTCAATT
Organism: Photinus pyralis; assembly: GCF_008802855.1. Classification (NCBI taxonomy): domain Eukaryota; kingdom Metazoa; phylum Arthropoda; class Insecta; order Coleoptera; family Lampyridae; genus Photinus; species Photinus pyralis. The sequence goes on from NW_022170819.1 coordinate 20,651,805, forward strand.
GCAATAGCAATGAGCTTTCTTAATCTTCCCACATTTATAAATGAGATAAATCGTATTTGTCGCTTAATTGTCTGGCTATTACATGCTGGAAATTAGTCGTGTTCTATTACTTCTACAATTCATCACCTTAAATCAAGCTTGGTAAAAAATAAGCTGACATTGCAAAATTCCAAAGTCAGATACAGCCCTGAGAGCCGTTTGAACCAATGAAAATTAATTAAAGACTACCGCCATATCTATTCCACCATTGGGAGTGGGGGTTAAAAAATTACTGAGTATTTCAGAGAGCTAGCTGACAAAGAGTACGGTCCATACAAATTTGATCTGGTCAAAAGACGGTCTAAATAAATTAATAGCGACCTATTGGTCAATTTAGAGAGTTGTGGAAAATCCGCGTTTGTCATTCAAGTTGTAAAAAAGTTTCCTGGGTAAGTGCGCATTATATTAAAGTAGAGAAGATGGAGTAGTTGACTCACTTTGCCGCATGGAATTACAACAAAGAAATCTGTCAGTACATTATTTCATTATCAGTGCCACTAACATAAAAGGCAATTTAGTGCAACCGCTTACCTATGGGATTTCCCCAAATAAAACTTAAACAGTAATCAAGTAACGTAACTATGAGTTGTAACGTTCCCTTGAATATACTTTTGGATTGTGTAACTGACTGAATGCGCGCTTAGTGTGTTGGCATTGACATGATTTCACTTATGCTTTTGTCGTGGGAAAGAAAGATTTGCGATTTGCTTGAGAAAATTCCAGAGTCTTCCCTTTAAAATTCTTTAAACTAAATATCTAAGCGTCTTTACGCGAATGAGGTGGCGGCAGTGTCCTCTTTATGTCATGCCATATATTCAATTTAAATTACCTATCTTTGTTTTACCTGTATCGCAATCTGAAACCCATTTATTAATGGGTTTTTGGATATATTTTTCTTTGTAAGTTACGAACATTGGGGTGGTCGTATTAAAGAAGTATCGTAATATTGAACCTTGGGAGATTCCATGGGTGATTAATTTAATTGAAGATGAAATGTTATTAATTTTGACCATTTGACGTCTGTTGTGCAAATACGAATAAAATAGACACCGTAGCTGTCATGGTAGATTTCCTGTATCTGTGCTGATGTGCCGTAAAGAATGAGGATGTTTCGATCTTCGACAGATAAGGTAAGATTGAGATCGGCCTGTAAATTTCTTGTTGCTCTATCCCCTATTGTGGATAGGTACGACCTTAAGCTATTTCTAATTCATCCGGAAACATTTATGGTACTCTAATTAAAGGTCTCGACGAAAGGAACGGTTTTCTACCAACTACCGCTACTTCTCCCTTACTCTTAATCAAAATTGGGGGGGAAGGAGGGAGACACTGGCTTTATTCTTCATGGTACTCTAATGAAAGGTCTCGATGAAAGAAATTAATTTCTACCAACTACCTCGACCCCATACCGTGATCGGATATCATTCCTTATTTCTCAAGAGCGGATTGTAAAAAAGGGTACTCACAAAGGGCGTAAAGATCGTCTAAGCAAACGAAACACATCTACTAGCGATGTGAAAACTTATGAATATTTCGAAAATGTTAGAGGAATGTACCTACAAAGGGAAAAACAATATTTTGGGGAAAGTTTTATTGTTCTTGCACTATAGAGCGTAGATTTTGAACGTATCCTAATTATCGATAAATATAGCATGTTACTACATTATACCTATTTCGGTTTTTTAAAAAATGCGCTTTATCTGTACAAGATCTGTGTACAATTTCTACTTGTTTTGATCTGTTGGTATTTATTAAGTACGAGTATAGCTTAGGCATTATGTAAAGAAATCCTGAAAAGAAAGGGTCTGTTTCGTAGCAATAATTCAAAACTTTTAAGTATAGACCTAAGGTCACTAATCCCAAATTTAGTCCAAATTTAGTGTACATTTATAAATATACCTCTTTGCCCTCTTGGAACGGCGGACCATGATGTTATCGCGTTTGATTATGCTGTTGGTTGCGAAGTAATAAAAACCTCTAATATGGTAATTCGTTACAGAGACATAAAGAGTATCGATCATGTGGCGTTTAGCCATGTAGCCTCTAAGTTAAATTGGCAGGATGTTAACTTTTTCGATAATGTCGATGACAAATTAAATTTCCTATACTCCCTAATTAATAATTTACTTAATATTTTTGCACCAATAAAAACGATGATTACGAAGAAAAAGTATAGTCCATGGTTAACTAAGGAAATACGTAGGCAGATTCGAAGAAAGAATAATGCTTGGTGTCGATTCCGTTCTACCAGGTCTCAAGCTGATTGGGTATTTTATAAAAACTTGCTCAAAGATACAAAACGTATGATTAATACTGAAAAAAGGATTCAAATGAATCATTTTGTGAATCATAATTCATCTAACCCTCGTACTCTGTGGTCTGGACTGCGTAACATGCAGATTATAGACAGAAAAATTTTACATTCAACGACACATGCATTGTCAGATCCGAATACCGTTAATAAATACTTTAACCAAAGTGTACATCACGGAAACGCATTTACACCATCAAACCTTAATGTTGCCGAAAATCGCATTGCTATAAGTATGAAAAATTTTGATCTTAGTTGTGTCACTAGTTGGCAGGTTTTGGATGCAGTTCAGTCATTGAGGAAGTCATCAAAAGGCAACGACAACATATCGATAGACGAAATTAAACTATGTATTCCGTTTTGCATAAATGCTCTCACTGATGTGATTAACTTCTCGTTGTATAGCGGTACCGTGCCCTCAGTGTGGAAAACTTCAATTATCAGCCCGATCCCCAAGGTGACACACGCTGTAAGCATTGAACAGTACAGGCCTATTAGCATACTTCCGGCCATGTCGAAGATTCTAGAAAGAATAGTCCATAAGCAAGTCGCTGCGCACCTAGAAGAGGGAAATCTGTATTACGAGAAACAATCTGGTTTCAGAAAAGACCATAGTACAACTACGGCGCTGCTTCATACCATAAGTACGCTGAAGCGCAACATCGATCATGGTGAAGTTACATTGTTGTGTTTGTTAGATTTCTCTAAAGCCTTCGACACTGTTAATCACTCTACTTTAATTACGAAACTAACATCTCTAGGATTCTCCAGGCGGGCTTCAAACTGGTTTAAAGACTACCTTTGTGATAGAAACCAACGAACGAAAATAGTGACTGATGGTAATATTTTGATTTCTGACTCCCTAAGCATTAAATGTGGTGTCCCGCAGGGTAGCATTTTAGGTCCCTTGCTATTCAATATATATGTTTCTGATACATTAAATACAGTGACATACATCAGTATGCAGACGATATACAAGTTTTGAAAAATATACCATTAAAGGGTCTCAATGAGCATATTAATCAACTAAACTGTGACTTAATGGTTATTTATGAGTGGGCAACACTAAACAATCTTAAACTGACCCCTCCTAAAACTATAATCATCCCAGTCGGTACCAAAAAAGGCATACAAAGATTTTTTCAAGAACAAACACAAGCTGTGAAAATAAATGGTGTCTGTGTAGAATTTGCAACATCTGCGCGAGTCCTTGGTTTAACTCTGGATCGAACTTTAACCTGGGAACCTCACATTAAACTTATCTGTTCAAAATCACTATATAAACTGAGAACCTTATATAAGGCTAAAAATCTTTTGTGTACACACATTAAACTAAAGCTGGTAAAACAATTAATACTACCTCATTTAACATATGGTGATGTGTGTTATCAGGGACTCAAAAAACAATTGTCTTATAAAATACAACAAATTCAAAATCACTGTTTACGTTTTGCGTGTAATCTTAAACGTAGTGATCATATACAACCTATACTTAAACATCATAATATGCTAAATATGAGAACTAATCGAATATACCACATGCTAAGAGTTTTGCATAAAATCATTCTTAATCGAATACCGCTTTATCTCTACACAAACTTCCGGGCACTCAGTAGTTTCCATTGTTACGGTACTAGGACTTCAAATATTTATATTCCTAAGGCTCAGACAAGCATTGGAGCATCGTCCTTTTATATACAAGCGGCCAAATTGTGGAACAAGCTGCCAGAAGATGTTAGACACACCAGGTCCTGTAATGGTTTCGATCGCACGTTTTTTGTTTGTTGCAGGACTCTGAACATGTTTTTTTGATGTTTAATGTGTAAATTTATACGTAGAGAGCTATTATGTTTTCGTTTTTCTTGTTATACTGTTTAACTCACTTTTTACTTTTTTTTTTTTTTGTTATATTTACTTTGTATGTCATAATATTGTTAACTTGTTTTGTTATAAGTATCTGATGCGACCAAGTTTGTAGAGGGGGGATACTAATGGCCTTATGGCTTCTCCTATCCCTTAATAAATTTATATTATTATGCTATGCACGTTTTACTTTCAAAAACAGCATCTCAGGAAATAATTCGTGGGGGGGGGGCCCTTTTAGACAGCGAAATTGGATGGCCGTCTGGCACACCTTCAAGGTACCTACTGCAAAAAATTCCAGGACTCTAGGACCATTCCCTTAAAAGTAGTTCGAAGTGGGTCCGGACGGACGGACGGGCGGACACAAAGCAAACAATAGCACATTTTTTTAATGCTTAAGAAAAGCGCTAAAAAATGAATGAAACAATTTAAATTGTTTATTGGTAGGTCACTTCCGGTATAACCGGAAGCCGTATACATCTGAAAATATTTCACCTAAAACGCGCTCATTAATAAAACGTATGTACAGGGAGGTCTTTTATTTTAAGGGATGGAACAAAATGGACCTAGGTGTCTGGAGCTCAATTTTAGAGAGAAAGTCATTGGCGTAGACACTATTCGCCATTTAAGCTTAGATGTCTGCAATAAAAGTAAAATGTAATATTGCAAATAATTTAATATAAATATAACAAGAAGCTCCAAAATATGCATGGTGGTCCGTATGAAAAAATGTAAGTTGGCGTCTTATAAAAAAAACCAAACGCCCTGCATAAAAACTATGTATCGCGATGGATTCTACATAAAAAAGTGCTCTAAGAAAGATTTTGCCAAAATCAATTATCTTAATAAAAGATAGTTATGGGGAATTAAAGAAATCGACTAAAATTCAAGCGGCCAAACGATTGGAGACAACTGACTTATGTTTGTGCCAGTGATTTTCTCTTTAAAATTGAGCTCTTACCTAGACACCTAGGTTCATTTTTTTCGCTCCCTTAAAATAAAGGGTGTTTTCATAGGAACGTACAGGGTGTGCCAAATTCGCTCTTCTGAAGTTGCCTCTCGCCTGGTTTTTCTGTATTCAATGTACCTCACTGTACCAAAACTCGCTTATATTGTACGTCTGTCTGTCGTTTTCGGAAAATCCGGTTCAGAAAAATCACGGCCAACTTCACGCGACCACCGGAAAGATTTCGAATAAATCCCAAAACTGTTAATGTAACTTTTTCAAAATTCAATGTGCCAAAACTCTTTTCTGCTGCCCCTCTCCTTTTTTGAAAAGTCCTGTTCTAAAACGAACAATATCACGAGAGAATCGAAAATACTTCAAATAAATGATAGCTGGTGTATCTTCTTCGCCACTGAATCTCAATAGATCATGGCAAAAACATACCACATTTTTTGTTTATATGGGACATTCAATCAGCCCGTATTACACCAAAATCACTAAAGTGACCTATAGAAACTTTTCGATCATGTATACGAGGTGAGTCGAAGAAATAGTGAAATGATAGAATCGGTTAAATGAAGGGAAAGTTGCACTTTTTCGTCTTACATATAATGCCGCTTAAGAAGTATAAAATAAAGGTAATCAAATAAAATAAATAAAAAAAATAAAACATAAAAGTAAAAAGAAATTCAATTTTTAATACAAATGACGCTTCCCTACAAGATGATTAGATTAAGCCCGATGCTCTTGTTTTTCATCATGTATATTTTCACCGCATTTTTGATTGTCAAAAGGCATAGTTTCACTAACTGTCGGCCGTTCGGGTTTTCGTCATTATATTCATACTATCGTGTTATTCCTGCATCGTTAAGTTTGCCTTTAGAGTCGAGTACTTTCATTTCCGAGTAACGTAGTGTATGTACACTATGGTAGTGTCAATTTACTGACGAGTTTTTTATTAAATGTTTCCCGAAATCGTATTTTTTAACATAACATATCTAATCATGTAACAAATATTGCTGTGTAAGTTTTGACAGTACGCTGGAAAAGTAGTCGGGAAAAGTGTTACTGCCACCGAATTGCCTGATATAAAGTAGGCAGGAAAATGAAAGTTGCATGACGATTCCAGTAAAAATTAATTAATTCGTTGATTTTAAGAAAAGCTGCGAGTACCTAATTCGTATAATCACGTAGGAACCATTGACTGTAAATAAACGTGACCATATCCTCCAAATAATCATTTATTTTCGACGGCCACAAGACACCAAAATCGCAGGTGTGCATGAACTTAATAATTATGAAAACAAGAAATGCAAAGGACATAAAGTTGCCATTTTTAATTATCTATTCATGAATATTACACTTACGGCCGGTTGCAGGAAAGCGAATTATAATCAAAATCCTACATTATTTGCCAAATCTGAGTTTAAACAAGAATTTTGACATTTAATTGGCTGCCTACTGCAATATAAAGCCAATCAAATGTCTTAATACCGGATTAAACAATAATCCTGGATTTTTTTAATATCCATTGCTGCATTTGATACAGCATCGCAATTGAATTGAATTTGAAGCAAGGATTACTATAGTGTTTAGTCGGAGAACTGTTCGTAAGATGGCAGGTGTGGTATCTAGCTATAAGGATAGCTGAAAAAGTTTGATAATTTGTATCTCATTTGTTAAACAAATTATATTTAGTTTTCTAATCAAGGACAATTTTTTCGTAAATATCTGCGAGATGAAAACAAATTCATTTACTATTACTATAAAACACACTGACAGATTTTTTTCCCCCGATGTAACAATAGCTCATTTTTCGGTTAGCAACAGCGGCAGAAGTTCTAAATAATCTCCATTGTTTTTCTTGATATGATTGTAGTTACATAAACAGCATTTATCATGAGGAGCTTGTTTATCGTGTATTGATTTATTATTGCAAGTCTATTTCCTCTTTTTATGTTCTTTTAAATGTTTATAATCAGCGCGTTTTTATGGATAAACAGTTCTTTGATTGTTTATGTGGACTGATAATCGTTTCATAATTTTAACTTTACGCCCAATAGCGTCATTGCAAACGAAAGTAAAGATACTCGATTGAATTTTTCAACGTATGTGGTTATCTAAGGATTTTTATTAATTCTATATTTAGAATAATACAAACTAACTTACTTCAAACGTGACGCAACCCCTAAGCTCCATTAAAAGGGTTTGGATGCTAGTCTGGGTGCATACGGATGGGGAACCCAAACTCAATTTTCACGTCATTTGAATCCCCTTAATTATAAGTTAACAGAACTCTCCTCGTTGATAAACATTCATTCACCAATCCACTTTCGCTTTCTCTCTTTTCTTCGAAAATCGTCCCGATTCTGCCCTTATCTTCTCCATTTTTATTCCCTCCCCTCATCCTGTTCAGTCCCAGTATCCATTTCTAATACCTTCCTTGCATCAGTTCTGGTTCATCCCATTTTTTTCATCCCCGCATCTCCGTTCTATACATGAACAGTCCTCATGCAGCAAAAATGTGTTTTCTTGTTCTGAACTCGTCCTCTCTCCTATTCCCCACACATGTTTCTTTTTGCTGAATTCCCTTATTTGCGTGTTTGCCCCTTCCCACTTACATTCTAGTCCCATGTGCTCTCCTTCGCTCTTCCCAAATCTATCCATTCTTTCCTTCTTTTTCCTATGTTGCCATTACTGCCGTGTCAGCTGTTTATCACATTCCAAAAATCTTTCTTTGTTTTTATATCCTTGATTTACTTTTCGTGTTCTTTCTGTTTCTCCACCTTTTATTCCTCGTTTTATTCTTTACATTTTCCTTTGTAGCTTTTTTTCTGTTCTCTGAACTCCCTCACCTCTATCTCACCCTTCTTTTGGTTATGTATCTCTTTCTCTCTTCTGTACACTCTCAATCCCACCATTCCTTTTTTCATCTCTCCCTTCTTGGTTTTTTTTAATCTTCCCTTTTAGACTCAATACCATGGGTTGGCGATTCGATTTTATACTAGTTCCTAAATTCTTTTATTCCTTCCATATTTTTCATTTGCTAGTATGTAATTAATTACTGACCTCCCTCTTCTTCTTATGTATGTGTATCTCCCTACATATTTTCATTTAATACTCTCCATCCTCTCTTTTCTATTACTTCCAATATCAATTCTCCTCTTTGTTGCACTCTTCATCTCTGGACTTTCTGTCTTGTGTTCCTCGCCCCATCTCTACCCATTTTTCTTTAATCCTTGTTCTCCTTCATTCCATCTCTGTTGTATGTATAGTTATCACTATTATTCTCTCCCTCCCCTTCCACTCGTCTTTGCCTCTTTCAATTCCCATTCCCTTGTCGCTTTTTTACCCCTGTTAATATGCCCCCTTTTGCTCTTCCCCCAATATGATTTCATTTGAACATAAAAGATATGGAGAAAGTATTACGACAGCGTCAAAGTGGAGGGATCGTAGTGGGAAGACGGAAAATATGGTACCTGGCATACACTTATGACCCAGTAATCATGGCAAACAGAGGAAGGAAGAATGGAGAGGTACTGGGAAAGAGAAGCAATGGAATTGAGTATCGAAAAATCGAAGCTGATGAGATTTGGGAATGGGGGAGGAAGGAAAAGGAAAGTAGAATGGAAGTGAAGGGAGGAAATAGTAGAAGAAGTAAGCGAATTTAAATATTTAGAGAATACCAGATGCAGCAAAATAATGGTGCAAATATTCAAATAAAGGAACTAAGAGAAAGGGGGGAAGTGGCGATGAAATAGGTGTGGGGAATAGAAGAGAGGAGATTCAAAAACGAGTTCAGGAGATGGAAGAAATGGGATGAACTAGAAGGAATACAAAGAAGGAATAGGGGGGGGGGGGGGGGTCGAGCGGGGATGGGCTACAAATTTCATATTAGAAGAGGAAACAAAAAAGAAGACGCAGGGACTGTAAGATTCCAGGAAAAGAGTGAAAGAGAAAGAGAATTAGGGAAAGAATGTTTGTCAACAAAGATGAACACAAAAAAGAAATTTGGGGAACAAAGATAAAAATACTATTACAGAAATGGACACAGATGGGCCGATATCGAAAGGAAGAATTAGGGGAAAGGATGGAAGATGAACTTACAAAAAGGGAATTAGATTTAAAGTACAACAACAGAGGATGAAAATCGAGAGCTCGCGTGGAAACAGTGGGTACAGGGAGCGAATAAGGAAATTGTTGCCGAAATACATAAGGGAGGTAAGAAAAAATATCAATATAATAGCGAGGTTTAGATTCGAAAACGAAGATAGAGAGGAAGAAAAAATGAAGAAAAGATGAAGAAAGAAAATGCAGAATTTGTGGGGAGAAAGAGGAAGACATAGAGAATGTAAAGTGGTGGAAATAGCAAGGGGCAGCAGGAGTGAAGTGCTGGAAGAGGGGAAAAAGGAGAGGAAAGGAAGAGCATGATTTTAGAAAAAGAGAAGAAACACATTTTTTTGTAATTGATTAATTTGACTGATTGATAAACTCACTCTTCGCTGTGACTCGATTTTTTGAGATTTTTTTTATTTTTGGGACTGAAAGGCCCTTTTTGGGTCTCTATAAATATTAAAATGCACATCTGCCATTCAAGCCGAGTTCCATGATATCATTAATTAAAATCAAGTCCGTAGTTTTTTTCTGTATCTCGATCAACGTCAAAGAACAACAAGGAGCAGGAGCAGAAAATGAAAAAAAAAGTCATTTCACCAGCGAATATCTCCGGTTAAACTCAACCCATTTCGATTAAACGTTTTTTAGTTTTTTTTTTTAGTTGCATTGGCTTTTCGCGGAACTATTTTATCGAGTTTTCAGAAACTTACTACCGATGATGTTTTCAAAATTGAATTGTCTTGATTTAATTGTGGAAAGTCATTTCTGAAGAACTCTACCAGAATTGTATAAATAAGGAGCTAACTTCACGTGCCACGGGTATGGTCTTTCACTAATTAACCGATTAGCTAATGGGCAATCAAAATTATATCAGCTCAATTGTTTCATTACAAAATTACATAATTACGAATCAGAACTCCAATTACAGTAAACACCTTTAATATAGCTTATCTAGTTCAATCTGGAAGAATAGCTAATATTATTCCCAATTGACGTAAGTGTAAGTAAATTGTCATACTCTGCATGGTAAATATTAAACGGCCTTCATTATTCATTTACATTTTTACAGGCCCATCCCAAACTTCCTCTTCCGCATAATTAAATGCGGCCGCCGAATAAAAAGGAATAAATAACAATATCGGCGAGTTACGATCAAGTTTGTTTTTAATCAAGGAGAAAAAAAAATATTAACTATACAGATGCACCCACATGTGTTTCTCGACATGGATAATTTATGTGCTTGTTATTTGTAAAAGGAATGCCCTTGACTGTGCGTCAAACATCATATGTGACAAACAGCAGCTATTCTCGTTTTATAAATTTAAACTAATTACATTAGCATCTATAGTACAAATTGGTAGTAAAAACAACGGTCCCTAATTCCTTGCGTGGTCCAGGTGTTCCAAAGACATTGATTTAGTATTCAAAACGCCACCAATTAAATTGCGATTCAGAATTGAAGGTTGTCACAATTGTTAACGGACAAATGACACGTGCTTAGACTAAACATCGGCAAATTTCCAAACTTTTCTGCATAGGGCTTCGCCGGACGTGCAAAATATGCTACTTGTCCAAAAACTGCCATCCCGAATGTGATAGTATTTTAGTAACAAAATTAAACCAGCAACGGTCTCACTTGTGATTTGCATTAGAATAACGCCCCTCTCCACAAGTCCACACTTGGTCACTTGTAATTCGTCAATAGGATTTGAAACTTTCGCCAGATCACCAGATTAGTGACCATCATCTGCTTCTAAAACCAAGAGACCTGCTTGGCGGTAGTCAAATTTCTAGGTGGTCGCTGCCCCATAAATAGTGGATCTGGATTTATTGTGGCTAGGTCCGAGTAATTAAGAGATTGTTTTTTAATCCTTGAACTATTTCATTCAACAATTCATATTGAGACAAGATTAATGACGTTTTGTTTTGACCTCACCAATGGATATATTTCTTGCAGACGTTATCAATCGCCCTTTGCGAGTACCCTCTTCCGACAATCCGTTCTTAAGGTATAAGGGATAATATACCCCATCTCGATAAGAGGTCGTGGTGACATGTTAAATTTTAAAATAAGTCCCCTAACAAGTTACAAATGAGAAAAATCTTTAAAATTATGAAATAAATTAGAATTGGTAGAGATAGTTTAAACAAACTGTAACTGTAAGAACGATCGACAATCGACAATAATGCAAGTTTTGACGTGTGTGAAAACTTAATCTTAGGTATACTGCATTTCTTTTCATATTAGTTTTAAAAATTTCCAATTATAATTTGATTTTTATTAGCATATCTTAAAATTTATTGCAATTTAAAGATTGTTTTGGGGCGCATAGCTTTCGGTGTGCCTAGGGGCGCAAAAAATTAAATCCGCCACTGGGTAGAACATGTATTCCCCCCCCCCTCCCCCAATTTTCTAAAGTTTAACTTGGCACCACTAAAGGCTTGCGTATGCAAAATCTGAGACCAATTGGTTGTCGTATGTAAAAGTGATGCACGTTTTACTTTCAAAAACAGCATCTCAGGAAATAATTCGTGGGGGGGGGGGGCTTTTAAAATTTGATGGCCGTGTGGCACACCTGCAAGGTATAGGCTACCTACTGCAAAAAATTCCAGGACTCTAGGACCATTCCCCTAGAAGTAGTTCAAAACGGTAGAAGCGGGTCCGGACGGACGGACGGACAAAACGCAAACAATAGCACATTTTTTTGATTCTTAAAAAATGCGCTAAAAATGAATCAAACAATTTAAATTAGTTTATTAGTAGTTCACTTCCGATATAATCGGAAGCCGTATAAATCTGAAAATATTTCACCTAAAACGCGCTCATTAATAAAAGGTATGTACAGGGAGGCCCTTTATTTTAAGAGATAGATAATAATAATAATAATAATAATATATATATTCATTGTGCTAGTACATTAAAAGTAATGTTTACACGCGTCATAAAAGCAGAACAATACATATAAATATAAAACACAGAGACTTGCTATAGCATAAAACATAAAACGTAAACACTAAGAAATATTAAAATTTATAATTTAACGTCAATGTTCAGAAAATCTTTAATATTGTATAAGGGGTTTTCAGTTAAAAAAGCCTTTATTTTGTTTTTGAAAATCTTTCTATTTTCTGATCGAATGTGATCAGGCAACCTGTTATAAAACACTGGCCCCCAGTAGTTATGTGCAGCTTGCGATTTTTTAAGTCTAAGTTTCGCGCATACAAGATTATTGCTGTTACGTGTGTTGTACCTGTGGATGTCTGAATGGGCTACATAATTTAATTTATTTTTATGAACATACACCAAACATTCTAGTACGTACTGAGAAGGCGCTGTAAGAATTTTGAAAGATTGAAAAATGTAACGACAGTCTTCTCTGTATCCAGCACTAGCTACACTTCGGACACACCTTCTTTGCATCGCAAATATTCTTTTCATTGCATTGGAGTGGCCCCACGCTATTATTCCATAACAAATTATTGAGTGGGCATAACTGTAATAGACACATTTTAAAATCGGTTTCGACACCATGTTAGATAAATGTTTTAACAGATACGCGACTGAAGCCAGTTTTGCGCTAATTCTGTCTTCGTATTGGCCCCACGTCAGTTTCGAATCAATAAGGACGCCAAGGAAATTAATGGATACTACTTCTTTTGACGTTGATGAAGAGAACTGAATTTTTTTTGTTTTACTATTATTTAAAACTAGCTTATTAGCACTAATCCATTGTTTTACATCTAGTAAAGCCTTACTTATTTTTTCTTCATTCTGCACGAAATCGGAAGAAATACTAGTTAACGTTATGTCGTCAGCATACAGCGTGAATCTGGCACCTGGACTAGAGAAACAAATGTCATTAATAAAAATTAAAAATAAAACAGGTCCAATTATGGAACCCTGCGGAACGCCTAATGTTACAGCTCGACATTGAGATTTTTTATTGTTGTACTGTACAAATTGACTACGGTTACTTAAGTAAGATTGAATTAAGTTTATGCTATCCTGCGTGAAATTATAGAAATTTAACTTTTTTAACAGTAACGTGTGAGATACCAAGTCAAAGGCTTTAGTTTGATCTAAAGATATAGACGTACAACTTCTACGTGCCTCTATACTGTCAATAATCTGCGTAGTGAAATTAAGAATGGCAGTAGTTGTCGAGTGACCTTTTCGAAAACCAAACTGATTACTGCAAAACAAATGATTCCCTTTTCCATGAAATCTATAATCCGATTCTTCAGAATCATTTCAAATACTTTCGAAAAAATTGGAAGGATGGATACCGGTCTATAATTAGTAGTTACGTGAATGTCTCCTTTTTTATGAAGCGGCAGAACACAAGCAAGTTTTAACACATCCGGGAAAATGCTGTAATGTAGACATTCATTTAGTAAGGAAGTTAATGGTGATATGATTATGTTTATTATACATTTAATTATGTCCAAATTGTGACCGTACGCATCCCTGCACTTACTATTATTTAAAAGTTTGATTGAGTCTCTAACAACTATTTGTGATAAAGGTGCACATAGATGCAGTGGGGATTGAACCTTGGGGACAGATGATAAATATGTTAAGGGATCATTTAGGTTATTACTGTCTATATTTTCCACCAAGCTAGATCAAAATGGACCTAGGTCTCTGAAGCTCAATTTTAGAGAGAAAGTCATTGGCGTAGACAGAATTCGCCATGGAAGCTTAGATGTCTGCAATAAAAGAATTTAATGTATAAAATGTAATATTGCAAATAATATTTAATATAAATATAACAAGTGATACATCAAAATGTAGGAAATTTTACGCTATTTTCAAAAACTTCAAAACATGTATGGTGGCCCCTATGAAAAAATGTAAGTTGGGGTCGTATAAAAAAACCAAACACCCGGTATAAAAACTATGTATCGCGATTGATTCTACATAAAAAAGTGCTCTAATAAAGAATTTGCCAAAATCCATTATTTTTTGATTCTATACACTTTTACACCTCATACGTTTTCGATAATTTATGCAAGGTGGGTCGAAGAAATAGTGAAATGATAGAATAGATGCGAATTCGGTTAAATGAAGGGAAGTTTGGTAGTAGTTCGAAACGACAGAAGTCTGTCCGGACGAACGGACGGACAAAACGCAAACAATAAAAACAGCGAGACCTGACAGACGCCACCCCACACTTTATACTTCGAGGATTACTGAAATGGTCATTCACTACACTCTTCCACACTGTTTTTAATGCTGCGAAAGTGTCTGATTGAGCAAAACACATCCCGAAATTCCCAACAGTAAAAAACCGGAAACTGCAGCAGATCAAATTGAAATCTGAATCGGCGCGCTCTAAACTCCCATAAGGATTGCATTGTCCTATGTTCCCCGAACTGTAAAGTCAACGGAAGATGGAGTTTTGAAGGAAGATTTGATTTTGCCGATACCGACACTAATCTTGTCTACGACTACTTTTGTTACTACGATAGTTCATTTCTGCTAGTTCGATTAAATTGTATCCTTCATAGTAGCTGTGTTATTTGAGATTTTAGCTAGAGTTGCTTTGAAAATAAGTGTTTGAAGTTACAGAAACTGTGCCTGAAGCCAAGATCTCCGTAGTCGGCCAAATTTTGCTTTTGCTAGTGGAAAGTCATTGGCATTATTGATACTTTTTGAGTATTAATTACAGTTTTAGTATACGATGAGCCTCCCGTGTCAGACGTTAGCATTGCTACATTGCAATATTATGTGCAGCGCGATTCACTAACTCTCTTATTTGTTTGTTGTTTTTTTTTGTCTGTTACACACTTGCAGAACGTGCGCTTCTGAGCTCGAAAGGTTGCGACCCGAAGTTCAAACGTAAATTTTGTTATTTTCGTCTATTCCCTGATTTAACATATTGGTTTTCGATTCAATCGAATTGCAATTATTACATTTGCTTGGTTCACTTAACGATTATAGATCCATTGCTTTCTGCGGAAGCTTGTTTTGATATTAATATTTTCCCCGGCGCGGCGTGTTGATTCCCTTTTACTAAAAATTAATTTAAATTCAGATATTATATTTACAGTGATGTATTTGTAATATTTTTTAGATCAATGATTAAATCACCTTCGATTGTGACGTCAATTATTGTTTATGTTCTATTCCTATCAAGCATTTTATTCCTTTAGCTTAGCAAGACTAGAAATCCCTTTTAGTAAGTATTTCCCCCCCACCCCTCTTTTGACATTTACTAGTCTAAGTGTAAGATCCTTTTTTTTGAGAAGTTTAAATTGAAAAGTTGAACTATTTATTTTATTTTTCTAAATTTGCATTTTTCTCTAAAAGTAAGCATCACAAGGGCGCCGCCAGAGAGGGGCCAGGAGGTGCCGTCGCCCCCCCTGGGAAAACGTACGTTTTATAAAATGCACATTTAATAATGCAAGACCAGATAAACGGTCTTACATTTTATTCCTTATGTAGGTTTTCAGTCATTTAAATGACGAAAAACGTCTTTCAGCAGATACCTGATACCACACTGTAATGTGTAGGTGTAAGTAACTCAGTAACTGTACGTTTGCTAAACAAAACGATTAGTAAACAATACGAGCGTCGACTGTCGAGGTCGAGCGGAGCGTTTTCGCCTTGCCTTGCATATTTCAGTTCTATAAATAAGTATAACCGAACCGGGATAATATTGGTAATCTCCACCCCAGGTAGTTAAGAGAAAGTTACATCTTTTGTTTAATGTTGTTCGACGAGTTGAGGTACTTATTTCAGGTTGTTCTAAATATGTAAAGTCGAAAGTCCTGTAATTTGTGTCTGTGCATAAGTTAATCTAATAGCAGATAATGCCAGTGCCGAAAGTGTAAACAAGATCTGCTTGGTAGAGCTACTGGATCACAATCATGCATTCTTCTTACCAAATGTGAGCAAGGCAATTCAAATAGCAATTACCCTGCCTCCAACAACGTGCACGATCGAAAGATCTTTTAGGTAGGTACCCAAATATATTTTCTATTTGTTCTTCTCTATGTTTGAATGTACTTAATAATGATTTTGGTGCATCTATTTTACTGAGTTATTTACTTGTTTCAGTACTTTGAAACAAGTAAAAACTTGGATACGAAGCTCAATGGCGAATTCCCGATTAAGTGGACTATGCTTGATGTCGGTGCATAAGGATTTGATCCAACAATCAAAAGATGCATTTATAGAAAAATCCATTGACTTGTTTGCAATGGAGCAACGGAGAATGCAGTTTTTGTTTAAATAAACGAATGTAATATTAATAAAGTACTAACCTAGTAGCTAGTAAGTGTTATATTTAAATAAATAGTTCACAGCGATTAGCTATATATGCACAGAAAAAATACAGACAATTTTATCTATGGCTATAGTCACGACAATGAATTTTTTGAATACCCTAATATGTTTATCTGATACTATGCCAATGAAATGATTAATGATTTTACGTATACATAGTAAGTACAACTACAAGTGAGCGAATATGGCGAAAGAGATTTTGGGGTAGGCATCCTAGCATGAACCGATCGTACTTGCCCCCCCTGATAACATTTTCTGGCGGCGCCCTTG